>NC_056726.1:645910135-646052635 GCF_019279795.1 Protopterus annectens | reverse complement strand
TTCAGATTACAAAGAGATAAGAACGGAGTAAGGAGTTTAGATATAGTTCTGTTCCTCTAACTAAATTTTCCCTCAATCTGAGCTACTACAAATACCTTGATCAAAATGTACTCTAGGCAGTGCCCTTGCCCCTCACTTTACACTCTAGTATGCTTTTTTCTTTCTTCTCCTTTTCAAAATGATAAAGGAAGAGGAAGCAGAAGACTCAGGCTAAAGTTTCTCCTCACTGTCAAAGAATGGCTGAAGGAACACTGACCCTCATTGCTACTCAGATGAACAAACTGAATGAAACAAAATGCATCAAACTGAGTTATTGAAATGAAAATGACCAGCAGCAACCACTTGACAGAAGATTGTGAGATACTCTTCCTTGACTTAAAAAAAAATGTCCATGCCATTTGACACTCATCCATGAGAAAAATGCTTTCTTCAGATAAAGTATTCAACTGCTGAGTACTCCATAAAATTTACTGCTAAGATGTATGTAGTGAAATGCATCAAGTTTCTTTCAGACAACAGATTTCCTTTTTGTATTACCTTGACAGCAGCAGTCTATAACAATAATGGTGCATCTAGTTGCATACTTCTCAACTGTCCATA
This sequence comes from Protopterus annectens, assembly GCF_019279795.1. Lineage (NCBI taxonomy): Eukaryota > Metazoa > Chordata > Ceratodontiformes > Protopteridae > Protopterus > Protopterus annectens. The sequence continues at coordinate 646,052,035 of NC_056726.1, read as the reverse complement.
ATTTCTCTGAATGTCCAGATTTTTGGCTTCACATATTTGGTCGGCTCCTCATAAAATGTATGGCTTTCTGGCAAGTCACTGATAACTGAAGCTACTACAATAATCCCAAGCATTTGAGTTTCAAACTTTACATTCCTCAGGATAATGCAAAACATGTCTTTTTAATAGGTTTCTAGGTTTATAAGAGCAGTATTAAAAATCTGACCCTGATTCTGGGCCATTATCCCCTCATTATATTTGGTTTTGCCTAGAATTATTGCACTAAGAGCAATGGTATGGCTGTACTATTAGAATGACTCTCAGCGACTACAGGCCTCTGAGTAATCGCAACATTTTGTGAAAAGTCTGTTGCAACTCATAACTGCTAGGACTGAACCCCTTCCAGATAGGGACCACAACACACGAATGGCAATACATAAATGAAAATTTTTCAGTTGCAGGTATAAGCCAGTACAAAATACCTGATACAAGACTTTTGTTCCTATTACCAACAACTGCAACAATAAGAAAAGCCACAACATAAACTATGCAAATAGACTTCAGGCCATTCATTCCTTTTTGGTAGACAGTCCTTCTTAACCACAGAGGTTACAGCGGCCTAGCAGTGAGACTTTCAGGCAGCCATGGCTATGAGGACCTTTACAATAATTCCAACCTCACAGCCTGAAGGAGGGAATGAGGGAACCTCTTATTGAAGAGCTCACAATTACTTCCCCATGCCCATGCCACTGAGAAGCTCAGGGTCCATCAACTACTAAGTCAGCCTTATTCCCACTCCAGGGTGCATCTATCCTCCCCTGTCAGCTCCACGAATAATCTGAACCACGAATAAATCCCAGGTCAGCTGGCCCAGAGTCAGTGCTTTAGACCTGCTTAACATATTATCTCTAAAGTCATCACTATGGCTTTTTTTACACAAAAAATCCCTTTCTATTTTGGTTGTTGAATTCTGAGAAATGCACTCATTTTCAAAACATAGTATCTGAATTTGACCAAACTGAGCACCTGTTTTGGGAAGATTAAATGACTCCTACTAGAATCTCAATAAGTATTCCTAAACAATCCCAAAATATGTAAAAGAGGTGTTTGTAAATATGACTCTAGTGCAGCAATGAAGGTATATACCACAGGGCTTGGCAAATTCATGCAAGGGCAGCTAGGAGAGCTGTGGCACAGATGCCTACCATAGACACATCATTTAGATACAGTCTAGAAGCAACCAAACCCTTGGGGAAATGTCCTGTTTTTGTACTGTCCAGCACCCCTTTCAGCCTCCTGACTCAGTCTGCAATACATATGGATACTACCTTTTTAGTAACAGCAAAATCCTACATGACCTATGTTCATTAGCCATAATGGTTAAGGTGTTTGCCTTATAAACCAAAGGTGCAAGGTTTGATTCTCAAATGGGGTAACTGGCTAGGCTTAAAATGGCTCACAAAGGCAGTTAGCCTAGTACTAATCTATGAACCTATGAATCTATAAAAAGAATCATTATTGGCAGTGACCATTGTGGATAAAGAGATTACATTCTCACATTTCCCACATGCGGAAATTAGAATCTGAGATGAATGGACTGGTTTAGTAATAGTTGCATACTACCTTTGGAAGAAAATAAGGCTTTGTCACACAGAAGAGCCAAGGTGAAACTATTTATTCATACAACGAAGTTCTGCTAGGCTGAAGTGATGGCCACCAGGAACTATTTCAGATCTATCAAACCAGCTAATCTGAATGTTGGATGTGTTACGTATGTCAGCCATGATGGTCAGGTCAGAAAATGGAGAAATATTCTTTAAGGAAGGCTGCATATGAAGGACCCCCTTTAGAAAGTGTTAAAGATTTCTACCTATGAAGTTTTAGTAATCTGCCTGAACTTTCACCAACTTTCAAAATCAGTAACATTGTGATATGGGCCCAAAAAAGAAAGACATTATATACAGAAGCCCTTGGGGGGAATTGTCCACCACAATCACTTTTGTTGATAAACGTATGTAAAACTAAAGATCAGAAATCTTGTGGATGCACTTATTCATCAAAGAGGATACGATAAGTCAACAAAAGTGAAGTTTTGATAAAATGCACATTAAAAGATGAATACTATTAAATGCCTGTAAAGGTTGACAAGAACTTTTAAGTATATCTAAAGCTGCATATGGATAGGTATGTTAGGAACTCTGTGTTTGCTTGACTAGTACTGTTCCTATGTAAAATTCTCTGCAAGTGAGCAGGAAATGTGAAACATTTGATAAAGGGAGAACTGAAACCAATGTGCACCAATACAGAATATTAAGGAAGCCATACACATACCTATGTCAGTGTGTTCCACTGAGAGACCAACACTGGTACATGCAGCGGACGAAGCCACTGCTTTCAGAATTTCAAGCCAGGAGATTATACAGATAAGATGGGACATAGTCCAAATATAATGATTTAGTTTTATAATGACTTCCAAGGAGGATCTGATGATTGTCTGGATAAGAACATCCCTATTTTTGATTTAGCTGGAAATGCATGTCCTATTTCTATTTTATAATGATTAGTATTTCTCATATTATTTTGTTTTGAATTTTATAATTACAGTTATGGCTGCTAAGTTTACATTTGAAAATACTCCAATGCAACAGGAAGAAGGCAGTTTCCTTTTTTGATTTAGATGCCCAAATTATGTACTGTTTAGTTTGGTTACAACGGTGCTTTTAACAACTGCTTTTTAAATATATTATAATTTTTTTTGTCTTTCTGCTTTTCCCGGTTAGGGGTCGCCACAACGGAACTCCGGTCCGCTAATGATTGGCAGTTGTTTTTTATAGTGTCGAGTAGCCAGTCTGACACCCAACCTTCAACTAAGGCACGCCCATTCAACGCATGTCTTTCAAACGCCCACTTGACTGTGGGGAGGAAATGCAGACTCCACACAGAAGGCACTCCCAACCCAAGCCGAGAATCGAACGGGAGAACCTCTTGCTGGGAGGCAACAACGCTACCGCTGCATCACCTCGGAAGTCTTTTAAATACATTATAAATAATGACCTTAAATTATGACAATGAAAATATTTAGCTGTTGCAAGTGGCAGATTTATTATCGAGCCAAATCAGGCTTTGTATGTAAAATGAAAAGAGGTAACCATTTTATATTCCAAGGCTCGTAACTGCACACCCCAAAACAGTAAAATTGAACTTGTGAAAATGTGGACCTCTGTCTATATATCAAGCTCCAGATAGCTCTTTCTACAACTATTTCCTTTTCTCTGAAGTTGGTATATGCAAGTCTGAGGGTGTGTGGGGGGAGCTTGTCCCCTTGTAAATAACTTTAAGGGGAGAACAGCAAGGTTCAACATTCTCTGTTCTTCTGCATTTTTGCACTTTTTTTTTGTAATTTTGGGACACTCGGTTACAAGTCTCACATTTACAATAAGGAGCCATGAATAGCTAGTTAAACAAGGAGTATATTATTCCCTTATTATTTGTGGAGGGAAATTTGTACAGCAAAGGTATTACACAGCTCTGTACTTACTAAGAGATGGTCTGAATTATATAAAAAGGTGATCTGAAATTATAAAACGTGCATGCTACTATGTGTTAACTATTACTTACACAGGTAAATATGCTAATTATTTTTATGTTTTAATAGTAGATCGTATGTAATGTACTATTTTCAAAGGTGAACTGCAGTCATAGAACGTGTGTTTTTCTATGTTTTACTAATGTAAAGATAGTGATTAGCTGCAACACATTTCAGCTCAAAAATATGGGTTGCAAGGAACTTTAAAATTTTGATAATAGGGTCATACCTCACAGTGTAAATGACAGAATGTCGTTCATTTTTGTAATTATTTTATGCAGTAGCAGACTCTATAATCAGGTGACTGTATCATTTATGATAAAGTTTTTAATGTTCTACTGAAGTGGGAAGAGCATCATTTGGTTACTATTGATCATATTATAATAGGAACATGAATGTCATACAGTATGTTTCAAATGCATTCATGTTTTAATGTGGTTAAATGAGTTGTTTTAATGTATCTATCCACAGTGTTGTTTCTCATCAATGTTCAAACTCTCATTTTTATATGAAGTGATAGATGCATCTTATAAAAAGAGTAATATTAAAGTACTTTTTCCCAAATAACTGAACAGATCTACACTTGTAGTTTATACAACCTCTATAAGGTACAGAATGTCTGATCTCAAGGCATTTCTTATTATTATACTTAACAATAAACTGAGAAGTAATTTGGGGCCATGGCTTATAATTTCTGGAGAAGATCTGCTCAAAGAAGAGAGAGTTAGATATTTTTCAGGACGGTATACTTAAGTGTTGAGGCTCCTTTGGTTGTATAAATACAATAAATCCTTGGGAAGGGGAATATACTTGCGAGTTTTACATATTACTCCTGGGATATATGATATATACATGTGAAAGATAAATGTAACAGATAGTGTACACGCCAATTATGTTAACTTTGTTTTAAAAGTTAAAAGTGGGAAGGGAGCTGCAATATGTTGAAAGCTTATTTTTAATACTGGCTGTCTTTCAGGAACCACAGTACCGAAATAATAACATGTATGCTATACCCCCTGTTGGTTAATCTAATGGATGGGTTTAGAAAAAGAGGCATATTACATACTAGAAGGAAAAAATAATGTTAGAAGCTTAGAGTGCTGTGTGTGTGCAGTAATACTAGATGTTGTTCTACATTGATATTTTACCTGTCAGTGCTTTACTGACCAGGGTCAACAGGGATAGGAGATGATCAAGAGGCACACGATAGGTATAAAGGAGGATATATATAGACAATGGTACATAAGAAATAATAGAGGGATAAGCACGGACATGTGAAGACACTTTATGAAGAAGAAGAGTATTTTTAAGAGAGTGTGGTGAGCGGGGAACAATATGTTTTCAGCACTATATTGTTTAACAGCAACAGATCAGACATGACTGCTTGTACTCTTACAAAGGGTCTACACAGAACTGAGATGAAAGCACTGAAATTATCACAGTGATTTAAAACAGGAGTTTTTATTTATTTATTTATTTATTTACATTTGTTGACAGGGAGTGTCTGATTGGACATAGGTCCATTTTCAGCGGAGGCCCGGGGAGAAAAGCTCCGCAGTTAAAATAAACAGACAGTAGTTACAATGGATTACATAGCGATTAACAATTTGATTAACATAGCAATTAATTACAAACATATTTACAGATGAAGAGCATAGTACATCAATAGACAACTAGAATCTTTCTCTGCGAAGTACATAACAGACATTAACAAATGTTACAATAAGAAGTTCCTGCTGTACAATAAGTAATAGATTTATGAGTATCTGAGCTTGCTATAATCAAGGTAGTTAGTGGGGTGGAAAGAAAGGTAGTGGTTGGATGGGGTGGGTGATATTAGAGTGGGAGTTACAAGGGCATAGCCAGCATGGTTTTAGATGTGCTTTTAGTAAAGGTTTGAAGTGGGTGCATGATGGTACGGAGGTAATTGTGGGTGGGAGGGAGTTCCATAATTTGGCTATGGCGCAAGAGAATAATGCTTCACCAGCAGAGTTATTGGCTTTAGTGATCTGCAAGTGATTTTTGTTGCTGGATCTTAGTGGTCTGGTGGTGCGATAGGGTTGGAGAAGATTCTGGAGGGATGGGACATTTAGTGGATGGTTTACTAGTTTGTGGGCGAGTGAGAGTTGATACCATTGAAGGAGTTGAGGGAGTTCAAGCCAGCCCAGTTCAGCAAGTGAGAGACAGTGGTGACTATGGTAGGATGCCCCTGTGGCGAATTTGGCGATTTTGTTGTAGCAGGTCTCTAGCTTGTTTAGATCGCATTACCTTAGGTTGGTATATATTGGAGAGGCATAAAGTAGGGTGGAGATAAAGGTGGGAATTTGCTATTGAAACCTTTGCTGCTTTGGTGAGAAGTTGCTTATTTCTGTATAACACTCCTAGTTTTTTGTGGACTTTTTTATGGTCATGGATATGTGAATGTCAAATTTTAGTTTGTCTATTTCCACTCCTAGCAATTTGGTGTGTTCAGTTGGGTTTATAGTGGTGTTGTCTTTTGCTGTGATGTTAAAGTGAGAGTTGTTTTGAGTATGTTTGGTGGGTTGGAAGATGAGTAGTTTAGTTTTGTTTGGGTTGAGTATTAATTGGGCATCGGATAACCAAGTTTCAACAGAGGAAAAGGCTTCCTGTGTGACTTTTTGCAGTTTGGGTAGGGACTGGGTTGAGCAGATTTCAGAGTTCAAATTTATAGAAACATTTAAATATGTAACTTGCTTATGGGAAAGGAATCCAGATGAATGGTTGGAATTATACAGTATGTTGACAAATGGGGATATGAAAGAAGGAAGATTTAGATGGAGATGATTACTTCATCACAGAATGTTTTTGAATAAGATTAATCCAGTTCAAGCATTATGCATTACATATTTGGGTGAGCTTCTAATGAATCAATTCTTTTATTTTTTTGTGAATTTCTTCCCCAGAGTTGTGCCTGGAAATGGTCTTTTGTGATTAAGTTTGTTTAGTGAGGTAGCACACTAAACAAAATAAAATAAAGAAATTAAACTTTAAAATCTACTGTAACAATACTTCTCAGTTTATTGTTAAGAATATCAAAGAATGCCCTGAGGTCAGAAGTTCTGCATCTTACTGGAGCTGTACAAAGTACAAATGCACTGTAGCAGGAAAGATTTATGTCAAGAATATCTTTATGAAGAGCCAGCCCTATGGTGCAGAGTGATACAGCTCTGACTACACCCCAAGCAACCAGTGTTCGACTAAGGGCATGGGTGCTGGAGGGACCAGGTGGGGGAGGATGGGAGTAAGCATAAGACACTGGCTCACCCATCCTGGAGGAGGGAAGAAACTTGGCTTGCTGCGCTGGTGACACCTGCAGGAATGCAGATGTATCACCACAGCATTAAGAGCGTAGTGTATCTGTTACAAATGGTTTGCCACTGTTTGGAAGCTGTACTTGAAAAGAAGGGTGCATTCACCTTCTAAGACACCTACATCAGAACTTGAAAGGCTGTCTTGGGAGTGAGGATAAAAGTGGTCCACTCCTTAATACATGAATGTTGCCTCTACAGGGGAATGAATGGGCCACAGAGCTCCTGCCCTGATGGAGGGATGACTGGGTCAACTAGGTGTAGGAAGGGAAGCCATTGGGCCAATCCTGTGAACCACAAGCAAAAAAATACACACACATGCATATATATATATATATATATATATATATATATATATATATATATATATATATATATATATATATATATGAATGTATTCATATACACACACACATATATATATATATATATATATATATATATATATATATACAAACACACATATGTATATATTTATATACATGTTATGCTTTTGATTTGAAAAATATAAACCTTTAGTTAAAAATAAGATATTATAGTCATAATCACCAAAATGGAATAGATTCTACTGTTGCAGTTTCTATGCATGTTTGTTTTTAATGGTTAAAACAGCAATATACAGAACTAAATAAAAAACAGACACAACAAAAGCTGTATGTGTAACAAGTAGGTGAATATGGGGCAGCATGGGGGACTCATACACAAGCACAGGGCCTACAGCTGGCACAGCAACTAGCTGCTTAATATTGCTCTCATGTGTTCACTCAGCTGTCTTCCACACTGCACTGAACAGACTGATAACGTTTGCAATGGGGATGATGAGTTCTGTATGTGAATGAAAAGATACTCCATAAGGCATAGAGGACATGTAAAGCACAACCAGACATGGACTTAGTCCTGCTTCTTACCTTCTAACATCCATGCTCCTACCTGTGATATTTAGAGGGGACTCTCTAGATGGTCCCCATGCAAAGATCTCCTCTATTGCTGCTGGCTGGTGTGCACTGAAGAAAGCCTATAGTTACTCTCCTTAGGAAGAGATGAAAAATTTGAGTCACTGGAAATAGGTGGGGATCCTGAGGACCTGCAAGCTTCTTAACCTCACTGCAGAGACATGGCACTTGGAACAAAGGGAACATAGGCAGGTGTTTGAGGTTTCAGGAAAAGCTGCACTGCAAAGCATAAGAAGACTTTGCTGCAAAGGGCCTTTAAGTAAGACCTTACAGGAGTGCAGAGACAACCACTGGCAAACAGTGCAGTCTCTATCCATGCGAAATTAAGTGCTTCCAAAGATGGAAATTGTGAGCATCTGCATAAAGGAATCCAGGGAGGAGCTGTGTAATGAAAGATTGCCAGCCACTCAGGAAAGGTTATGGAAAAAAAATTAGGGGTAGGCTTCTGGGCCCTGGAAGCAGATTGTCTATCATAAATGCAAAAACATGGATTTACACCACATACATACCTTTAGTCTAACTGGGTCAACACAAACACTGAGATGGAGACTCCATGGAAATGGTGTATTTGGACTTCAGTAAGACCTTCTGATACAATGCCTTAAATAACATGGATGGGAAAACTAAGAGTAAGGGGAAAGGATCTAAACTGGTGACACACATAAGGAAGTGGGTAGCCAAAAGAAAGCAGACACTGTCAACAAAAAAGACTTGTCAGCTGCAGAGTAATTTACTAGGTTGTGAAGTAAGTAGTTCTGTTCTCTACATTTGTGTTAGATTTCCTAATCTGGCTAGGGAAATGAGGTAATTTAATTTGATGCTGGCATTCTTATTTGAAACCAAGATTAAGATATACAGCAGCCAGCTTCAAACATGATCTAGTATAGTATGCATGGTGGACAGAAAGATGTCAAATGGTACTTAAAGCCAAAGCATAGACACATTAAGCACTTCAGTGATAGTGGAGGTGTTTCTAGAAATTCTATTCCCATTCCAGATGATTAGATTAATTTTTCAAATTGCTGACACTACAGTGCAGCATACTTCAGAAGAGACATTCAACTGAGATCCCATTTGCTCCAGTTGATGGTAGTTCATATGGATGTACGTAAAAGATCCCATGGTACCACAAAGGGATGGGGGAAGGGAAGGGCAACTGCACAGAGCTAGCAGCAACACTTGGGTCTGCTACTATATCTACCCAAATTTGTATGGAAAGCATAATGTTGCAATGTTGCACTTCTATGGATACAGGAAAATCACTGCCAGTCGGAGGGGCACACTCCACAAAACAAAACACAGTGCAGCTTCAATACACTTACTATGGAAGCTCCCTTATCAGACAGGTGCCAGACAGCCACAAAGAAAAATGGTGCACACATTTGCAAAGCATTACTTCTTGATTTATCAATCATGATGTGTGATAAGTTTGCAATGGATGTATACAGAAGCTAGTCTGTTATTATTTATTGATTTACTGAGCTTGTAACCCATTTTCAGTGGAGGCCCAAGGAGAAAAGCCCCAAGTTACATGAAAATAATTGCATGAATTTGTAAGGAAACAATTACTTATAAAGCAAGTGAAATAATACAAAAAAAAAATCTAAACAGCACATATGTTGTAAAAAGGCACAATACAGTAACAATGGAACAGTAACATGTAGGAAAATTATACAGTTAGAAATATTTAACAATACAGCTCAATTTTTTTTGGGGGGGGGTAGGAAAAGGGAAAGGTAAGTGTAGTGGGAAGGTAGAATTAGAGAGTTAAACTTAAAGGTAGGATAGATATAGCCAGAATCTTACAGCTAGGTGGTGGGAATATGTAGATTATAGGTGGTATGTATTTAATGGTAGAAAGTGACACAGAAGAGGAAATGTCTTAAGATAGTTGTACAGATGTGTGGACTAAGATACTAAAGATTAGGGATAACTCGTATGGTGTAACAGTATGGCAGATACACAAGTATACTTGCTATGTAAAACAGTTTTGCTAGATTAAGGAGGCTGTGGATATGTGTTGCATGTGGAGCTGGGGTTATCAGTGAGATGTTATTCTACAACAACTGAATACTATATAAATATCCTAAACATGGAAATAATAACATCAGAATAGGACATTACCCACAACTAACAATCTGTGTGATATTATATTTCATATTTATATGCACTCAAGTTTCCCCCTCCCACTGCAAACTAAGAACACGGCTTGAACATCACATATTGTTCAGGGGTAGTGAAACAAGTAAGTTCCAATAGATTACATCTGGGGTGAGGAATGGAATCAAATCAGATGCTGTTTAAACGTTTGGTTGGGTACAATCTTCAGAGTAAAAATGGTGTCACTGTATTTCTCTTTCTTGGACTACTAATTATCAGGTATCTTCAGTCTGGTAACTAGGACAGATACTTGCACAAATATGTATAAACTAGAAAGATCATTTTGATTCACTGCAGCAAGTTCATCAATGCTATTACTGGATTTCTGCCTGCCATGCTGCTGCTTGGTTCTTGTAAATGAATCTGACTACTAGAAACCTGGTTGGGAGAGAAAGTCTTATTGCTTAAATGGTAAGTTTGCCTACCCAATGGAAATGCACCTTAGTTAATCAAGTGCAGATTACTCTCTGGCAGAGCATGGAAATCATAATCATATTTCAATAATAAAACATGAATTTTTGTTATCTGTGGTATTGCTACACATCCATTTCCTAAAGTAAGGGGACAAAAATTACCTCTTGCTAGCCTACATAAAGACAATGTAATACATCCAAAGATCCATCCTGTGAACTCAGTGACGTCTTAGTAGATAAAACAAGTGTTTATGCAATGCAAAGTCTGTTACTCCAATGGTTAATTCCAGTATGTTCCAGTGAAATAAGCTGCATTAAACCTGATGCACTGAATGTTGGTGTCTGGGTTTATAATTTAGCTGAATATACATTCAGCAATGTGTGCACATGAAGAGACTAACAGATGTCACTATACTTCTTCTCTACTGCAATGTGATGTTACTATACTTCTTCTCTACTGCAATGTGACCTCAGAATTAGAATATAAAAGTCTAGCGGTATGGGGATACAACTCCAATATAGCGAACATGGGAAAAGTACAGTTGTGTACACTTTCCAAAAATGTAGATGTTTGAGTGTATTCACTGTTGCAGTCATTACATTTGGGTTATCTGCTTGCAGGTAGCCCTCCGTTGGCCTGATTAACAAAGTCTTGGGTCCTGCGTCGGTTGCTGTCCCTTCTTCCATGATGTCAGGGGTATAAAACATGCAGCCAATGCCATTACATTAGTTTTTCTTGTCCAAGATGTCAGGTGCCCCCCTAATGGGAAGTAATTAAATATAAAAGTACAAATATATACCTCCAACAAAAAAGCAAATACACCAAAAAGATTTTTAAGCACAGTAAAGGAAAGTAGAGATATAGCCAAAAGAAGTTAGGGGGCTGGAGGGAGGGTAACCAGTACTGCAACAGTGAATAAACTCGAACATCTACATTTATGGTAAGTGTACACAACTGTACTATGTTCTTCGTGTTTCACTGTTGCAGTCATTACATTTGGGTAGATTCCCAAAGTTATGGTTGGGAGGAGGAATTTAGATAGCATTAGGACCAGCTATAAGGCCCTGCAAGACTGCAGTGGCAAAGCCAGCTTTGGATTTAGAGAAAATTGGCAAATGATAATGCTTGGTGAAAGTATGTACAGAACTCCAGGTAGCAGCTTCTAGGATGTCCCCGGTAGGGACGCCTCTGAGAAAGGCTGTGGAGGTAGATGTGGCCCTGGTGGAGTGAGGTCTGATCCCCTGGGGGATACGTTTTCCAATAAATGCAATGGCTTAACCATTTAGAAATGGTTTGCTTTGAAATAGCCTTCCCCTCTGCCCCTGTAGCAAATGCCACTAGCAGTTGTTCAGATTTTCTTTAAGATTTAGTCCTGTCCAAGTAGAATTTAAGTTGTCTGTACACATCTAAGGAATGCAGTATCCGTTCCCCTTTATTCTGTGGATTGGGAAAGAAGGTTGGCAAATGAATGGACTGATTAAGAGCCACACTGGATACCACCTTGGGCATGAAGGATGGATTGGTTCTGAGGGACACCCTGTCCACATGAAAGATGATGAAAGGTTCCATTGCCATAAGGGCCTGTAATTAAGATGCCTTTCTAGCTGAAGTGATTGCTAAAAGGAAAGGTGTTTTACAAGAAAGAAATCTTAAGTCTGTAGTAGCAGCTGGCTCGAAAGGAGGTAGAGTGAGTTTTTCCAAGACAAAGTTAAGGTCCCAGGCTGGGGTTGGAGCTCTCCTGGGTGGTCTCAAATTTTTGGCCCCTTTGAGGAACTGCCTGAGCAGTGGATGAGAGAAGAGGGGAGGTTCTGTGTTATAATGAGCTGAAATGGCTGAGGCGTGGATTTTAATGGAGGAAAAAGACAGGCCCTTGTGAAGCATCTCAGTTAAGTATTGTAAAATCTGAGGTAAACTGGGCGCTGCTGTGCTCATCCCTTGAGATTGGTTCCAGGCACAGAATCTTTTCCATTTTCCAGCATAAGATTTTCTAGTACTAGGCCTCCTTGCCTCTAAAATGATATCCATCACAGGTTTGCTGAGGAATGGTAAAGGAGAGATTAATTAATTATCCAGGCTGCAAGTTTCAGTGTTAGAAGCTGAGGGTGCAGAATCTGGTTCTCTTGCTGAGACAGCAAGGCAGGAGTCTGAGGCAGGTGCAATTGAGATAACCATGACACACTGAGCAGGAGGGGGTACCAGTGTTGGGCACTGCCAGACTGGAGCAATTAAAATCATCCTTGGTTTGTCCTGTTTGATTTTTAGTAGTACTTTGGAGAGCAGAGGCAGAGGGGGGAAGGCATAGACTGATAGTTTTTTCCAGCTGAAGAACAGAGCATCCACTTTTCCAGGCTTGTTTGTGGGGAGTCCTTGTGCAAAATTTGTCCAACTGGTAGTTCTGGGGAGATGCAAACAGGTCTATATCTGGGCGCCCCCATTTACTTGTCAACATGTTGAAAATCCTTGGTTCCAGTTTCCACTCGTGTGGTTCCATGAGGTTTCTGCTTAGTCCTTCTGCCAGTGTATTTAATTTTCCTGGCAGGAATTGAGCTTGTAGGTGCACCTGGTAGCTCAAGGCTGTGTTCCACAATGCCATGGCTAGTCTGCAGAGGGGATAAGAATGTGTACCCCCTGCTTGTTTATGTACCACATAACAGTGGTGTTGTCCGTTTTTACCATTAGTTGTCCTGGATGAATGTGGTCCTTGAAGGCTGTCAGAGCATTCTGTACAGCTAACATTTCTTTTTGATTGATATGCAGGTGCATTTGACTTGGGTTTCATTTGCCCTGAATGCACTTCCCTGCCAGGTGAGCCCCCCATGCAAAGTCTGATGCATCTGTTGTTGGGGTTTGGGCGGCAGGGGGTGGTGTGAAAGGTAGTCCCTTGTTTTGGTTGCAGGCCTCTGCCCACCAAAGGAACTCTAGGCATAGGTAAAGTATGACAGGAATCATGGTTTATAGGCCTTGAGAATGTTTACACCATAGGCATTTTAGCTACCACTGTAATTTCCTCATATGCAGTCTTGCATATGGAATTAGAAGAATGCAGGAGGCCATGAACCCCAAGGCGTGCAGTATTTGCCTTGCAGATAGCAGGGTTTTTGTGGCCACTTGTTCGAAGTAGGTTGCCAAATGAATTTTATTTTCTGGCATGAGGTAAGCCATCTGGGAAATTGTATTCAAGCTTACTCCCAGGAATATAATTTGTTGACAGGATACCAGGTGTGATTTCTTTTCGTTTATGGTGTACCCCAGACAAGTGAGAACCCTTTTTACAAAGGCCAGATGATTCAAAAGTATGTCCTGGCTTTCTGCCTGAATTAGACAATCATCCAGGTATGGGTATATTTGATTATTTCTTTGCCTGCAAAATGCAATAACTGGAGCTAGGCACTTTTTCAATACCCTGGGCGCAGTAGATAAGCCAAAGGGCAGTGCAGAGAACGGATAGTGCTTGTAGCTTGCTTTGAAATGTAGGTATCTTCTGCAAGATTCCCTGATTGGGATGTGCAGGTATGCTTCTTTTAAATCTAGTGTTGCCAACCAGGCATCTTTGCCTAGCATAGGAAGTAATTGGTGAAGAGTCAGCATCTTGAAATTTGGAATCTCCAAAAAGGTGTTTGGAGAAGACGGGTCCAGGAAAGAACACCATGAATTGTCTTTTCTGGGTACCAGGAAAATTCTTGAGTAGAAACCTTGCCCCTTTTCCTCTTCTGGCACCAGTTGAATAGCCCCCATACTTAAGAGAGAAAGTACTTGTTTTTGGGTCTCTGCCCACTGATTTTGAAAATGAATAAATAACTCCCAAACGATAAAGGTGGTCTGTCACAAAAACAGTCAATATTGGCAGAAAAAAAGACAGAAAATCCACCCATATATATATATATATATATATATATATATATATATATATATACGATCTGAGGAAGACAAGAGTCGAAAGTGCTTATCGGATATCTTCAAGGGACAGTTTTGAGCTTTTTTATTTTTCATTTTATTTTCAAGTCAAAGTTTTATTCGTATTAAAGGACTACATTTTAATTGGAACAGTTGTGGATTTTGTTGATTGGCCATCCTTGGGTGGATTTTCTGTCCTGATTTGGGGGTAGGTCCGACCACCCACTTGGTGTTGGCAGCTTGTGGAAGTGAAATCTGTATCCCTGGGACACTATTTAAAACCCATTTGTCCTGGGTAATGAGCTCCCAATTCTTTGCATGAAGAGCAATCTTTCCCCCCAAAGGGGCAGTCAGTTGATAAGTGCTTGGAAATTTTAAAAGGAAGACATTGTGACAGTTTACCATATTCCCAGATTTGGAAGTGGAGGCCCCCCACTGCTTAGTTTTGTGAGTCCCCTGGGACTGAAACTTGGGGTTTTTGCTGTGTCTGGGTTTGGCTTGAGAAGACCTGGAAGGGGTTGGAAAGGACCAATTCTTAGAGAGCCAGTGCCTAACTAAATCTAGGAGGTTGAACTTGTAAAAAATCTTTAACAGTTTGCATAGATTTAGCTTCATCTTCCATCTTTTTAAGAACTTCCTCAGCCTTGTTGCCAAACAGGCGGTCCTGATTTAAAGGAGCACCCAACAATTTAGCTTTAACATGATCAGGCAAAGATTGCTCCTTAAGCCAAGCATGCCTTCTGAGCACAGACCCAGTAACAGCAGCCCTGCAAGAGGCCTCTAATGAATCAAAACCATAATGCAAAGTATGTTTTCCAACTTGTTCAGCAGAATGCATTAAATCCTGTAGTTCTTTATTTTACACACAGTCAAGAATCAACATCATTTTCTGTTTAAGCAGTCCAATAACATGTTGCTGATACTTAAACATATGAAACTGGCAGTTTAAAGCCCTAATGGCTTACCCCATCTATCCAGCGCCCTGGAGTCTCTATCAGAAGGGGTAGGATTTTTAGCAGTAGAAGCCTTAATGCCCTTGGGCCCCTGTGAAATAGTCTCTGGATCTGCAATAGGATTTTTGAAAAGGAACTTGTGGGACTCAGGGACCCTGTAGTATCTGTCAGGTTTTCTGGGAGCAGAAGGCAGGGAATCAGGGGCCAAACTAGACTCCGAAAAAGCATCATCAACAATGTCTAGTGCAGGAGGAATAGCTAAAGGCCTATGCTGAGGTAGGAGAAGGAAATCCCTAAGCCTCTTTTTTGAATCAGAAAAATCCTGGCTTTCCCAGTGGAAATGCTCCCTTAGAGTATGTAAGGTTTCCCCAAAAGAAAAATCCTCAGGAGGAGAAGCAGAGGGAATAGAGTCCTCTACATCAGAATCTTCATAAGTAGGTAAGGGCAAATTCAGAACACCAGAAGAATCGAAAAAACAGAGTCCTGATCAGAAGATTCATAATCAACTTTAGTCCTAGGCCTCCTAGAAGGGGGGGGGGGGGTTGGCTACCCCTGATTAGAGTTATTAGATCTTCAGCCATTCTTATCATTTGTTTTTTAGGCATAGAGGCCTGAGCATGTGGCCTGGGCGTCGTTTTTTTAGACATGGATTGAGATTTAGGCCTAAGTAAAGAAGGAGGCGTCGATTTAATATGCAAGTCTGTAGGCCTGAATACACCCGTCAGAAGCCGGTGCCTGCACAGCAGCTCCGGACCCATCCAAGGCAGAGACATCCGCGGGTTCCATAGCTGAAGTACCGCACAGCATACCGGACTCTGAATGGGTCTCAGTAGAGGCCTGTAAATCAGAAGTAGAAGGTATCAGGGGCTGTGAAAGCACTTCACTGAGTACCGGCAAACTAGCGACTGGCTTAGGCAAAGTGTGGTCGGCAGTTTTGGACCTCGGCGGCCTGTCTCTGTCTTTATCTTTGCATTTTTTTGGAATCCCGGTAGTTGGATGGCTAACCGATGACATTGCTGGATAATTGAACCGAGATATTTAGAGGTGAAAATATACAGAAGACGGACAGTGCGCTGATTAAATAAAGCACAAAACCAACAGCAAGGTACATCGTGGTCAGGGCCTAGGCAAGGAATACAGTACAAATGAAAATCTTTATGAGGCATTTGCTTTCCACAAGTAATGCAATTATTACCTTCTACTGACATCGGTAAGGAGCAAGAAAAAGTTTCCCCAACGGGGTACTTAGCTTTAGTTGAACACTTTGATTCTGAAACTCGAAAACAAAAATTTCAGGAGTCGGCCGACCGGCATTTGCGACTGCTTCTGCTTCGGGCACCGCATGGCAAGAAAGAATGATGTAATGGCATCGGCTGCATGTTTTATACCCCTGACGACCTGACGTCATGGAAGAAGGGACAGCAACCGAAGCAAGACCCAAGACTTTGTTAATCAGGCTGACTGAGGGCTACCTGCAAGCAGATAACCTAAATGTAATGACTGCAACAGTGAAACACGAAGAACATCCTCTGTCCCCCATATATACGTTTTGCGCATTTGTTTGGTAAGGTGTGAGGACAGTGTTTTGTGGTTGCAATTGGGTATTGGTGAGAAGTGGTTTATAAATGATCAGCCAAAAACGGGATTCATACGGATCCCTGAACGACAACATCACCAAAACAGATTCGGCTGGGCATACTTGCGTGAAAGTGCTTTTCAACGAAGAAGCACTTTCGCGTAAGTATGCCTGTTGCTGAGATTGCACTACAGTGGGGATTAGGGAAAATTCCCTTTTCCCCACTGTAGTGTGACCTTGGAATGAGAATATTAAAGTAAGGGTGCAGGGGGGCTTACCCCCTACAAAAACATAAATGTATTTTTTTTTAACGCACTTTAACAAAAATGCTTTTTCGGTGAAGTGTGTTTGGTGATTGTGGATTTGGACTATTGAACTTTTGTTCAATAGTCCTAGATCCCCAAAAACACACTTGTCTCTACTGACTCAATTACTTTTTTTTTTTTTTTTTTTTTATGGGTGTACATTTGACAGAGAGTTTCAGTACAATATGCCATGTAAAACTATACAAAAAAAATGAAGATTCTTTCAGAACAAACGTGATAAGTGACAGACAAAGTACAGATAAGCAAGTAAACTTCACCATAAACAGCAGATGTTCAAATACATGACTGCTGCAATAGCTTTAGCTGTATGGGTTATATTTTTCTAAGGATATAACAAGTAGGGCTGTCTCCCAAAGCGTAGGGTTCCTTCCACATACACACAAGACTTCAGGACTTTCTTGCCAACTGAAAAATGGGAGGCTGCAGTCCTGATAAGAAAGGTAAGGACAGTTAAATATAAACAAATACTTACCTGGAATAAACATAACACAAAAAAGAGGGAGGGAGGGAATGGCTACTGCAGCAGTGATATATTTGAACAGCTACTGTTATGGTAAGTTTATGTATACAACTGTACAAGGTTCATTATAACCACTGCTGCAGTCACCTTAGCCATATCAGTAGAATACCAAAGCTTGCACAATTTGCCAGGAGAAAAGATGAGTTCACAAGATCCAATAGTGAAGGGTCCTATCAACAGTTGTTCTATACTTGGTTAAATGAACCTAACTTGCAATACTTTGTAAATGAGCATAGAGGATGAAGTAGCTGCCTGTAGAATGCTTCTGTAGTATACCCCTTTTCAAAATGTCACATAAGAAGTCAAGGCCCGCGTAGAATGAGCCTTGACCCTGACTGGGAAGTGAAATAGCAAGGGATAACCATTTGGAAATAGTCTATTTTAACTGTGGATGTTTTTTTTCTTACCTTAATAGAAAACAGCTGTTCAGCTTTCCTGAAAGGTTTATTTCTGTCACAAAAATACCTG
This sequence comes from Protopterus annectens, assembly GCF_019279795.1. Lineage (NCBI taxonomy): Eukaryota > Metazoa > Chordata > Ceratodontiformes > Protopteridae > Protopterus > Protopterus annectens. The sequence continues at coordinate 646,033,877 of NC_056726.1, read as the reverse complement.
AGCTGCCCACGCATCTCCAGAATATAAAGAATCTTTTTGCCCTGCTTTTTAGGTTCTGGAAAGAAGATAGGGAAATGTGTGGTTTGCCTAATGTAAACTGTGAAACCAATTTAGGCATAAATGAGGAATTTGTTCTCAAAGAAACTCTATATTTATGAGTTGAGTCACCATAAGAGCTTGTAACCCAGATACTCTTCTAACAGATATCATAGCTATCAGTAATATTGCCTCCCATGTGATGAATCATACATCAGTTTGATGAGAAGGTTCAAAAGGAGGTAAAGTTAAGATCCAAGGTAGGTGCCACCTGTTTTCTAAGAGGACATATGTGTGAAACCTCTTTTTTAAAGAATATCTTGCCCAAAGACTATGGATGAAAGCAGAAAATCCATATGTAGACATGGTGAAATGGCCGAGAGATGAAACTTGAGAGAGAAATATGAAAGGCCAGAGGATAACAACTCACACAAATATTGCAAAATCAGAGAAACAGAAACACTGAATGTACGTTTCTTAGTGCAGCACCAACTAGCAAATCCTTTCCATTTACCAGTAAAAGATTTCTTAGTAATAGGTTTCTTTGCCTTGTTTAACATTCAATGCACATCCTCAGAGGAAAGGTTCCTAAAAGGCACCAAAAACTGAATCACAGGTTCATAGGTAGGTAAACCAGGCTATTGGCCATAGGGCCTATATAAGCCTCGCCAAACGGTACCTGTTGCTCTGCAATGTCATACAAATTCATTAAAAACAGAAATACAATGTGTTAAAATTTTTGTTACAAACATATATTATGTTTCAATGGTCTTGATTTCAAAAAGGGTTTCAAGGAAACTGCACTGTTTAACCCAGGGGGCTTATCTGCCTGGAGTTGCAAAATCCATTTTTGTTCTGCCTCTTCCACTTTATTCTTAATGTCCCCTCCCCTATTATTATTATTAATAATTTCTACCACCATAAAGTTAAAACGATGCTGTGAGTTCTCTGCTTGTACGTGTTTAGCCAGAGCACTAGTATCTTTCTTATTAGCTATATCTCTTAGATGCTCAAGCACATGTTCTTTAAGGCATCTATTAGTTTTGCCTACATAAAATGCAGAGCATTTAGTGCAGAAGCTAAAGTAAACTAAGTTGTGTGTTTTACAATCTGCATAGAAATTAATCTCAATAGTGAAAGTTAAAGTGGGGGGGTTGGAAGACAGATTTGTTATACACATAGTTGCAGGCCATACCGTTTCTACAGGGAAATGTTCCTGTTCTTTGTGATGATGCAGGCTGTTTTGAGGTGCTTGATTTGTAACAGAGCTATCTTTTTAAATATTTCTTATTTATAAAAGAAAATTTAGGTTCATCTTCCAGAACATTGTGTAACTGCTCTTTGATTGGATGTGTTTTGATTTAAATTTATTGTCTTGATGTATGTTGAATGAGTCTGAAGAAGCGATTAGTTGTTGAATCGCGAAAGTGCTTACTCTTGTTTTTCTCATTAAAGCTCTATTTTTCTTGGAACCTGGAATTTGGAATTCATTCAACCGTGGTCAGTTTGCTTTATTTTATTTTTGCTACTGCTTTGAGGTGTAAACCAAGTGTTTGTCCAGTCTTTGGACCTTTATTTTTCTACATTTTTCAAGTGGTTTTTGACTGGAACATGGCTGAAGGTAGCTATACTACTGGACTTAGAAGGAACCAACATGAATGACTTATTGGACTTAATGGAATTCAATCCTCTGATGCAGAGTCCAGTTTTTCCAACTAATAATAAAGAACTTGACTGACTATGACACTCATAAGAAATTTACAGAGCTATACAGGGACTTAGAGAAGAAAATGTATAGCTTTAAGAGATTACAATGGCAGGGGATTCATTTGAAGGCATCGCTGAAGTATAAAATAGTACCCAGAGGCTCAAGGGTACTGAACATGCCTACATATGGAGAAACATATCCAGACCTTCTACAAAAATGGCAGAATCTAAATCTTCAGTTGAGCTATGACTACATGCATCTATTAATTGAACATTTTAAACCACATGAGAAAAACCTAGCAGATGATATAGAGAAATTACAGAGTCAACTTGTTAATAACTTCTCTACTGAGGTTTTAGGCAGCAGGCTGGATGATCTTGCTGATAATATACAGGGCTATGACAAAAGATTACAAAATACAAAAATGAGGAAACTACAACGTGACCTCAATGACTTCCAGCACAAATAAGTATTTTCATGGCCCAGGAAAGCAGCTTTTAATACTGAGACTTTAGAGACAAACACTACTTTATCCAATGCCTCTAACACATTTGACCAAGGTGACACTGTCACTTTAACTAGAGACCTTGAAAGTACTGCTGACGTCAACGTCAGAGTAGAATACACAGAGCCTGCTACTTTTGAAAATGGCGCCAATATGAATGAAGTTTCGGTGTCCGCTCAAACAAAAATGAGCACAGGCAATGGAAATAGGAATAATGAGGTTCCTTCCACTTCTCAGACTTTTTTTTTTTTTTAGAGTCGAAAGACACAACACAAACCTCCATTCTACCCTTTGTACTGAAGAAAGCGTTACCGATAAGGGAGAGATCAAACAGCAGGAATTGGAAAGGCAGGATACGACAGCAGAAGGAACGAGGAACATATTCAAATACAATGACTACACAGAGCAAGAATCCCAAGACCTGGTAATAAACTTATCCAGCTTTCAATTAACTGCAGCACAGGTATCCCTTTTGAATAAAGGTTTAAGTTTTATTCCGGCACAGAAAACATCATATACTGATATACTGAAAAACTTAAACTGTTTTCTCGTACATTAACTTTAAAAACAATATTTAAGGATACTGGAACTGGTCAAATAAATGTATTTAAACAGCCCAGTGTATATGTACCTAAACCACACCCGGTTATAGAAACTTTTGCCAGTGTGTGTAAAAATGAGATTAGAGATATGTATGCTCAGGATAACTCACCTGTATTTCATAATTTAACTAAAATGGAAACTGAAGCATTAATACGACTAAAGGTACCCCCTAGTATTGAGATAAGGCCAGCAAACAAAGGGGGCAGTATAGTGGTGATCAATAAATCGTTTTATATCCAAAAAATGATGCAGCTATTTAATGATGAAGAGACTTACTTGGTCATTAATGAAAGGCAAGTAAAGGGTATCATTGATAGAGAGTGTCTGTTTTTATCTTTAATCTTTTTGTAATAAAACAAATTTCTGAAGAGCTCCTTAATTATTTTCGTCAGAGTACCCTACCATACCCATCATCTACGGACTACCGAAGGTACATAAGAAGATAACTCACCCACCTATGAGACTTATAGTCTCAAGCAAAGGGTGGGTCACAGAAGCTGTTTCTATATATGTTGAAAAGTGCTTACATCCTATTTTGGCCCTATACAATACTGTACTCAGGGATACTAAAGCATTTTTGAAATTATTATACAGCAGGGTATCAGCTTTAAATGATGAATATATGTTTGTGACTATGGATATTGCTTTTTTATTCACAGTAATACCAAACAACTGGGGTACTGAGAGAATAGTGATATACTGAATGATAAGCAGGCATATAATGCTAAAATTAATCTGATCTGTGAATTACTTGACATTATACTGGATAATAATGTCTTTACATTCAATGAGAAATTCTATTTACAGAAAGTTGGCACAGCATGTGCAAATAGCTACGCTAACCTAGTACTAGTAGCATGGGAGAGTGAATTTCTATTACAGAATAATATGTTTGTGGATAAAATTTTATGGTATACACGTTTTGTAGATGATATTTTTTGTTATGGGGGGGCACAACTGATGAATTACAATGTTTGATAGATTATTTACATAGCACCACAGAATTCTTTAGATTTACCTATCAATGTTCACATGAAGTGATTGAATTTTTAGATGTTTCTGTTAGGAAGACACAGTTTAAAAAGATTGCCACAGATATGTACAGGAAGCCCAGTCGTAGAAATAGTATCCTACACAAAGCAAGTATGCATCCTGGACATGTACATAGAAATGTCATAAAGGGACAATTTATGAGAGCCAGTTGCCTACATAATACTAATGAAGGCTTAAATAATACAGTGTCAGTATTAAAAAATAATTTAAAGATAGAGGCTACAGCAACAGAGACATTGATAACAGTATTAAGAATATGAATGAGAAACGAGATAACAGGTGTAAACCATTCTTTTCAGAAGTAACCGAAGAAAAAAATATTATACACAGTGGCAATAATATGAAATTTAGGTTTCCAGTAACTTATTCTAGTGACATTAGGAGATTCTGTGGTATATTTGAAAAGAACTGGAATATTTTGCACTCCGTTCCAGAGCTACACAATGTTCTGGAAGATAAACCTAAATTTTCTTTTATAAATAAGAAATATTTAAAAAGACAGCTCTGTTACAAATCACATCTCAAAACAGCTTGCATCATCACAAAGAACAGGAACATTTCCCTGTAGAAACTGTATGGCCTGCAATTATGTGTATAACAAATCTGTCTTCCAACACCCCACTTTAACTTTCACTATTGAGGTTAATTTATATGCAGATTATAAAACACACAACTTAGTTTATTTTAGCTTCTGCACTAAATGCTCTGCATTTTATGTAGGCACAACTAATAGATGCCTTAAAGAACATGTGCTTGAGCATCTAAGAGATATAGCTAATAAGAAAGATACTAGTGCTTTGGCTAAACATGCACAAGCAGAGAATTCACAGCATGGTTTTAACTTTATGGTGGTAGAAATTATTAATAAAAATAATAGAGGAGGGGACATTAAGAATAAGGCAGAACAAAAATGGATTTTGCAACTCCAGGCAGATAAGCCCCCTGGGTTAAACAGTGCAGTTTCCTTGAAACCCTTTTTGAAATCAAGATCATTGAAACACTGAAGCAGTTTTACTTCTGTTTTTTAACATAATATATGTTTTTAACAAAATTTTTAACACATTGTATTTCTGTTTTTAATGAATTTGTATGACATCACAGAGCAACAGCTCCTTGATTGGATGTGTTTTGATTTAAATTTATTGTCTTGATGTATGTTGAATGAGTCTGAAGAAGCGATTAGTTGTTGAATCGCGAAAGCGCTTACTCTTGTTTTTCTCATTAAAGTTCTATTTTTCTTTGGAACTTGGAATTTGGAATTTATTCAGCCATGGTCAGTTTGCTTTATTTTATTTTTGCTACTGCTTTGAGGTGTAAACCAATCGTTTATCCAGTCTTTGGACCTTTATTTTTCTAGCCAAACGGTACCCTGGCTTTTGCCACCAAGAAAATTATTTTCCTGTTCCCCTGTCAAGCAGAGCCACAGAAGTGATCCCTGGGGGGAATTTCCTATCTCCCATTCAGTCATCAAGATTTTCCTTGAAGAGTGCTAATGAGGAGCTTTGTTTGATATAGATAGGCAGTTTGTTTCAGAGTATGGGAAGTCTCTGGGACAGGAATCTATCCCTCCAGCATGTCCTGTTTATTGTGGTGACAAGGTTTAGGTCCCTAGAGTGTGTAGCTCAGAGGGCTTGGGATTTCTTTAGGTGTAGCATGTCCAACAGCTCTGAGTTTGACATAGCTTTATATGTTAGGCAGAGATCACCTCGGAGTAGACGATACGCTACAGAGTAAAGCTGGAGTTTTTTTGAGACGGTCAGTGTAGGGCATCTGTTTGAGGCCAGTAATCCTCTTTGTGAGGTACTTCTGTGGCCTTTCCAACTGCTGCAGATGTCTTGTAAGGTACAGTCTAAAAGGGGCATTGTACTCTATAATGGGTCTAATGAGTGTCAAGTAGAGGGGAACAATGACCTCTTTTTTCCTAGATGAGAACCCTTTTGTGATGAGGTGTGCCACGCAGAAGGATTTCCTGACTACTGCAGCTATGTGATTATCAAAGGAGAGACTACTGTCCAGCTTTGTCCCCAGGTCTCATCACACATTCGGCGTTAAGTAGACTGCCACCTTTGTGGTAGTTCATGGGTACAGAGTTTTTACCAACGGGGATGATAATTGACTTTTTGGCATTGAGCTTGAGGCCATGGCTCTGACACCAGGCATCTGTCTCAGTGAGGCCCTTTTGCAGGATGTCCACATCGTTATGAGTTTTGATTATGGCTCCTAGTTTGCAGTCATCTGCGAACTGTTAAAAACCTTCTGTGTTAGCCTGTACTTCAAAGAAGTAGATATCAAACAGGAGAGGACCCAGGACTGAACCCTGTGGTACTCCACTTGTCACTGGTCTTAAGTTGGATTTAGAGTCCGCTACTGTCACAATGTGGGTTCTGTCAGTGAGCCAGTTGGCAACCCATCTTGTGACATAGGGATTTATACCTAGTGAGTTTATCTATAATTCCAGAGTGGGGGATGGTGTCGAAAGCCTTGGCGAGATCTAGATAAGCTGTGTGAACCACCTTACCCTCATCTAAGGCTTTGGTGACCACTTGAAAGAAGTCTATCAGATTTAGGAGACATGATCTGCCTTTTACAAACCTGAACTGGATAGGGTTCAGAGTTTGGAGATTCCCAATGTCATTGTTTATAAGTTCCATGATGATACGTTCCATAGCATTGCAGACCAGGCTCGTCAGGCTGATGGGGCGGTAGTTCCCAGGGTCTGTGGTGGCTCCCCCTTTGTGGAGTGGGATAACCACTGCTGTGCACCATTCAGTGGGCACAAAGCCTGAGGTGAGGCTTTGGTACTTAGGTGGGGTGCCAGTTCGTGTAGAACACAGCCTGGGATGTTGTCAGGTCCCATGGATGCTGTGTTCTTGGCTTTGGAGTGTGTGTTTTTTACCTGTGCAGCCATGATTGCAGGAACTTTGCATTCTTCCGGTATATAGATGGGCCCTTAAGGGGGTGAGAGAGGGTAAAGTTAGCACTGAACATATCTGCTAGGATGTTGGCAATATCAGTTGATTCTGTATGTTTAGTGCCATTGTGCTACTGTAACTCAGAGCAGATCTGAGTGTTGCCATTGAGATTCTTGACATAGCTATAGAATGCTTTGTGGTTGTGTTTAGAATCCGTGGCAATTTTGTTTTCGTAACTAGCTTTGGAGGATTTGATGAGGGATCTCAGCTTCTTGCTGAGACTGACCACGGAGTTCCTCCAATCATGGGATTTTACTCTTTTTTGCAACAGTTTCTTTCTTCTGTTGTAGAGTTTGTTTATGTCAGAGGACCACCAGATTGGCTTCCTTTTTTGGGAGGACAGCATCTTGGTTCTGTTAGGGTTTGCACGATCCATGCACTCGTGTAAGTACTTATAAAGTGCATATGCATAGGATTCAGCAGTCGGACCTCTATTGAGCATCAGCATGGATGTCGTGAAGTTTGCCACTTCTGTCTTAAGAAGTGTGAAGTTGGCTTTGGAGAAATTATTTATGGTGGTTTCCCTAATGGGGTGGGGGTTGGATGTGGATGTGTAGGGTAATTAGCTTGTGGTCGGAACTGACCTCTGCTGTGGAACACCAGTTGCCCATGTTGGTAATGACCAGGCCTAAGATATTGCTGCCCCTGGTGGGGGTGTGGATAAGTTGATCCAAGGCGTTGGAATTTATGAATTCCAGAAAACGTTGAGCACAAGAGTTGGTACAGGAGTAGTTTTCCCAGTTAATGGTGGGGTAGTTGAAATCGCCCATTATTAGGGTGTTAGGTTGTACCCTAATATTTTCCAGTGTATCAAGAAATGAGGAGTGGGAATCCTGGGGGATCTGTAGCAAGCTACAATTTGGACTGCGGTCTTGCCCAGAGTTAGTTGCACTTGGATAATCTCGGATGCATTATGCTGAACGGTGTGGATATCCTTAATGAATATGGACACGCCTCCGCCTTTAGTGTTTCGGTCCAGGTTAGGTGGCCGAATGGTGTGGTATGAATTATTGCCTGGTAATGCAGGAGTACTCTCTGGAGCCTTAAACCAGGTCTCTGTCACTGCACAGATGTCGATGTTCTCCATTTTAAGGAGTGCCTCGAGTGAGTGCATTTTGAGGTTTAGACTTCTAGCATTAAGTAGCATTACCCTCAGATTTTGCTTGCTTGTACCTGTTACGGTGGTGAATTTGTCATTTGAACCTTTCCTAAAAAAAAGGCACTATAGGGGTGGCAAGAGCCTTAGCCAGTATCCAGAATCCCAAGGGCGACAGGTGCAGGCTATCTCTGGCAAAGCATTGTGGTTTGTTGATCATGTCATTCCAGGCAGACAGATACTGGATCCAATTAAAATGACACCAGAAGCTTAGCCAATTGTTGAAGTCAATCATTTTGTCCTTGTACTGTGGTATAATTCTGGGTGATGGCAGAATGCTATTCAGGGCTAGGGTCATACCTGCCTGGGCTACAAGATCTGACAGCTCCTCCATGTCTCTTTTCATGTAGTCCAGGGAGGTATGTCTCAGGTCATTCACACCAACATGGACAATGGCAGTCATATTTGTACTTGTTGTGGAGTGACCTGAGTGCGTGTGTTATGTGGGGGATCCTGGCACCCAACAGGCAGCTGACAGTAACTTTCTCCTTGTTTAACCTGGTGAGTGGAACATCAGTGTGCCTGACTATAGAGTCACCTATGACTAGAGTGTTGGGTACATTGTCATGCCTTATGGGCTGTGGTTGAGTGGCACACAGAGTTTATTGGCTATGTGTCACTTGGGTTGTGTTGGGGGGTGGAGGCTGCTTGCGTTTCTGATTTGGAGGTCCTGTTGCTCGGGTAGATTTTTATTGAGAGCATCCGCAAATGTAGGTGTGTGTTTTGTGTTTCTATGTGTGTGTTTTGGTGATGTAGGTTTTGATAGACTATGTGATGAGTGTGGTGTTGTGCAAGTGTTTACCTTTTCCTCTTGACTATGTAGTCCAGTCTTGGGTGAAGACAGCTTTGCTTCCAGGTTTGGCTATATAAGAGTATCTCTCACGGGTTGTAGTGTTGGGTGGTAGGAGGAGAGGGTTATCTGTGTACATGAGGCAATTGCTGCATTGCCCAAAGATGACCAGATTCATCAGACAGACAGGAGAAAACACCGGGAGTTGACCCTTAGACATGCCTGGATAGGTGCTTATTTATTAAGTACTAAAAACTGTTTTCCTCTAGACAAGTGAGGAAAGTTGAGTGCTGTAGTAATTTGTAGCTTATTTAGTGCTTACAATGAGTTCTTAACAAGTGCGGAGCTGAAAGAAACAGATTTGAGTGCTGAAACTAGAAAACTGGCTAGTTCTAATAAATAAAATTAAGCTAGAAGGTTTCCCTCCAACACAGAAAGGCTTGGGGGCCCAGAACCTTACAAACAGTCCTGGATAGAGCAAATCTGTATCTGGACTAGACGACTTACAGGAAAGGCAGGAAACAAGCTTAGAATTTTTTTTTTTTTTTTGTAAAGTGGAAAGGAGGAGCAGAAACTAAGTGGATTAGCCTTTTCAAGGCTGCCAGCTGTAGTTGTTTGTGGTTGGCATGTATCAAACACCCTTTGACTTGCATGAGTAGAGCTACTGTGGGGGGAAACCTTGTGGTAATTGCCCTTAGGCAATTTCATAAAAAAGGAGAACCACTACTGCCTGGGCCAAAAGGGCGTCACACCACAATGACTTATGAAGAGTCCTCCTGAATCTTCAGAATGATCCTGGATATCAGTGAAAATGCATACAGTACACTTGTGTACACTTACCATAAATGTAGATGTTCAAGTGTATTCACTGTTGCAGTCATTACATTTGGGTAATCTGCTGGCAGGCTGCCCTCAGTCGGCCTTATTAACAAAGTCTTGGGTCCTGCGTCGGTGGCTGTCCCTTCTTCCATGACGTCAGGTCGTCAGGGGTATAAAACATGCTGCCGACGCCATTTCATCAGTTTTTCTTGCCCCAGATGTCAGGTGCCCCCCTAATGGGGAGCAAAATAAAATTAAAAACACAAAAGTATACCTCCAATCAAAAGCAAATACACCAAAAAGGCTTTTAAGCATAGTAAAGGAAAGTAGAGAAAACAGGGGGCTGGAGGGAGGGTAACCAGGACTGCAACAGTGAATGCACTCGAACATCTACATTTATGGTAAGTGTACATAACTGTACTATGTTCTTCGTGTTTCACTGTTGCAGTCATTACATTTGGGTAGATTCCCAAAGCTATGGTTGGGAGGATGGATTTATACAGCATTAGGACCAGCTATAAGGCCCTGCAAGACAGCAGTGGCAAAGCCAGCTCTGGATTTAGAGAAAATTGGTAAATGATAATGCTTGGTGAAAGTATGAACTGAACTCCAGGTAGCAGCTTCTAGAATATCCCTGGTAGGAACACCTCTGAGAAAGGCTGCAGAAGTAGATGCAGCCCTGGTGGAATGAGATCTGATCCCCTGGGGGATAGGTTTTCCATGGTGCTTATAGCAGAATGAATGCAATGGCTTATCTATTTAGAAACAGTCTGTTTTGGAATAGCTTTTCCCTCTGCCCCCGCAGCAAATGCTACCAGCAGTTGTTCAGATTTTCGTCAAGGTTTAGTCCTCTCCAAGTAGAATCTAAGTTGTCTGTGCACATTCAATGAATGCAGAATCATTCCCCTTTGTTCTGTGGATTGGGAAAGAAAGCTGGCAAATGAATGGACTGATTAAGAGCCACACTGGATACCACCTTGGGGATGAAGGATGGATTGGGTCCCTGAGTGACACCCTGTCTGCATGAAAGATGATGAAAGGCTCCACTGCCATAAGGGCCTGTAACTCAGACATCCTTATAGCTGAAGTGATTGCTAGAAGGAAGGCTGTTTTCCAAGAAAGAAATTTTAAGTCTGCAGTAGCAGCTGGCTCGAAAGGAGGTAGAGTGAGTTTCTCCAATACAAAGTTAAGGTCCCAGGCAGGGGTTGGAGCTTTCCTGGGTGGTCTCAAGTTTTTGGCCCCTCTGAGGTACTGCTTCAGCAGAGGATGAGAGAAGAGGGTAGGTTCTGTGTTATAATGAGCTGAAATGGCTGAGGTGTGGATTTTAATGGAGGAAAAAAAACAGGCCCCTGTAAAGCATCTTAGTTAAGTATTGTAAAATCTGAGATAAATTGGGCACTGCTGCGCTCATTCCTTGAGATTGATTCCAAGCACAGAATCTTTTCCATTTGTCAGCATAAGATTTTCTAGTACTAGGTCTTCTTGCCTCCAAGATGACATCCATCACAGGTTTGCTGAGGGATGCTAAGGGTGAATTTAAGTGATTAGCCAAGCTGCAAGGTTCAATGTTGGGAGCTGAGGGTGCAGAATTTGGTTCTCCTGCAGAGACAGTAAGGAAGGTGTCTGAGGCAGGTGCCATGGAGAAATTTGTGACACACTGCGCAGGAGTGGGTACCAGTGTTGGTGTGGCCAGTCTGGTGCAATCACACTCATTCTTGGTTTGTCCTGTTTGACTTTCAGCAGAACTTTGGACAGCAGAGACAGAGGGGGAAAGGTATAGACTGAAAGGATTTTCCAGCTGAATGACAGAGCATCCACTTTCCAGGCTTTTTTGTAAGGAATCCTTGTGCAAAATTTGTCCAATTGGTAGTTGTGGGGGGAGGCAAATAGATCTATGTCTGGGCTCCCCCATTTGCTTGTCAACATGTTGAAAATCCGTGGTTCTAGTTTCCACTCATGTGGGTCCATGAGATTTCTGCTTAGTCCATCTGCCAGTGTATTCAGTGTTCCTGGCAGGAATTGAGCTTGTAGTTGCACTTGGTAGCTCAAGGCCGTGTCCCACAATGCCATGGCTAGTCTGCAGAGGGGGTAGGAATGTGTACCTCCCTGCTTGTTTATGTATCACATAACCGTGGTGTTGTCGGTTTTTACCATTAATTGTCTTGGATGAATGTAGTCCTTGAAGGCTGTCAGAGCATTCTGTACAGCTAACATTTCTTTTCGATTTATATGCAGGTGCATTTGATTTGGGTTCCATTTGCCCTGAATGCACTTCCCTGCCAGGTGAGCCCCCCCCCCCATGCATAGTCTGATGCATCTGTAGTTAGGGTTTGGGCGGCAGGGGGTAGTGTGAATGGCAGTCCCTTGTTTTGGTGGCAGGCCTCTGCCCACCATAGGAACTCCAGGCGTAGACAAGGTACGATAGGAATCATTGTTTCCAGGTTTTGACAGTGTTGACTCCATAGACTTTTAAGTACCACTGAAGTTTCCTCATATGCAGTCTTGCATATGGAATTAGAAGAATGCAGGAAGCCATGAACCCCAAGGCTTGCAGTATTTGTCTTGCAAATAGCAGGGTTTTTGTGGCCACTTGTTTGAAGGAAGTTGCCAAATGAATTTGCTTTTCTGGCGTGAGGAAAGCCATCTGGGCAGTTGTATTCAAGCTTGCACCCAGGAATGTAATCTGTTGAGAGGGTACCAGTTGTGATTTCTTTTCGTTTATGGTGTACCCTAGACAAGTTAGAACCCTTTTTACAAATGCCAGATGATTTATAAGTATGGCCTAGTTTTCTGCCTGAATTAGACAATCGTCCAGGTATGGATATATTTGAATATTTCTTTGTCTGCAAAATGCAATTACTGGAGCCAGCCACTTTGTGAATACCCTGAGTGCAGTAGACAAGCCAAAGGACAGTGCAGAGAACTGATAATGGAAATAGCCTGCTTTGAAGTGTAGGTATCTTCTGTAAAATTTCCTGATTGGGATATGCAGGTAAGCTTCTTTTAAATCTAGAGTTGCCAACCAAGCATCTTTGCCTAGCATAGGAAGCAACTGGTGAAGAGTCAGCATCTTGAATTTTGGAATATCCAGAAAGGTGTTTAGAGTAGACAGGTACAGGATTGGATGCCAATATTTGTCTTTTCTGGATACCAGGAAAAGCCTGGAATAGAAACCTTGTCCCTTTTTCTCTTCTGCTACCGGTTGAATAGCCCCCATGTTTAAGAGGGAAAGTACTTATTTCTGAGCCTCTGCCCACTGATTTTTGGGGCAGGTCGGGCCACCTGTTTGGGCTTGGAAATTTGTGGAAATGAAATATCTGTATCCCTGGGACACTATGTTTAAAATCCATTTGTCCTGGGTTATGAGTTCCCAGTTTTTTGCAAGAAGAGCAATCTTTCTCCCCAAAGGGCGACTGAAAGGTAAGTGCTTGGCAATTTTAAAATAAAGTCATTGAGACTGTTTACCATAGGGGGGGTGTCTTGTTATTTCCAGATTTGGAAGTGAATGCCCCCCATTGCTTAGTTCTGAGAGTCCCTTGGGACTGAAACCTGGTGCTTTTAGTGTGTCTGGGTTTGGTCTGAGAGGATCTGGAAGGAGCTGGAAAGGACCAATTCTTAGTAGGCCAGTGCCTACTCAATCTTGGAGGTTGCACTTATAAGAAGTCTTTTACAGTTTGCATAGATTTAGCTTTATCTTCCATCTTTTTTAGAACTTCTTCAGCCTTATTGCTAAACAGGTGGTCCTGATTTAAAGGAGCATCCAACAATTTTGCTTTAACATGATCAGGCAGAGATGGCTCCTTAAGCCAAGCATGTCTTCTAAGCACAGACCCAGTAACTGCAGCCCTGCAAGAGGCCTCTAAAGAATCAAAACCACATTGCAAATTATGTTTTCCAACTTGTTCAGCAGAATGCAATAAATCCTGTAAATCTTTATTTTCCACACAGTCAGAAATCATCATCATTTTCTGTTTAAGCAATCCCATAATATGCTGCTGATATTTTAGCATATTAAATTGGCAGTTTAAAGCCCTGAATGCCAAGGTTGTAGAAGTATAAACCTTTTTACCCCATCTATCCAGCGCCCTGGAGTCTCTATCAGAAGGGGTAGGATTTTTAGCAGTAGAAGCCTTAATGCCCTTGGGCCCCTGAGAAATGGTTTCTGGATCCGCAAAAGTATTTTTGAAAAGGAACTTGTGGGACTCAGGAACCCTGTAGTATCTGTCAGGTTTACTAGGAGCCGGAGGCAGGGAATCAGGAGCCATACTGGATTCTGAAAACACATCATCAACAATGTCTAGTACAGGAGGTATAGCCAAAGGCCTACGCTGCGGTAGGAGAAGGAAACCCCTAAGCCTCTTTTTAGATTCAGCAAATTCCTGACTTTCCCAGTGGAAATACTCCCTTAAGGTATGTATAGTTTCCCCAAAAGAAAAATCCTCAGGGGGTGGAAGCAGAGGGAATGGAATCCTCTGCATCAGAATCCTCATAAGGAGACATGGATAAATCCAGGTCATAGAAAGAATTAGAAGAAACAGAGTCCTGATCAGAAGATTCATAGTCAAGGTCAGTCCTAGGCCTCTTAGAAGGGGGGGGGGGGGTTGACTACCACCGATTAGAGTAATAAGATCTTCAGCCATTTTGATCATTTGTTTTTTAGGCATAGGGGCCTGAACATGTGGCCTGGGTGTCGGTTTTTTAGACACAGATTGAGATTTAAGCCTTAGAATAGAAGGTGGAGTCAGTTTAACATACAAGTCTGTAGGCCTGAAAACACCCTCAGAAGCCGGTGCCTGCACAGCGGCTCCGGACCCATCCAAGGTAGAGACATCCACGGGTTCCATAGGTGAAGCATTTTGCGGCATACCAGACTCCGAATGGGTCTCAGCAGAGGCCTGCGAGTCAGAAGTAGCGGGTATCAGGGGCTGCAAAAGCACATCACTGAGTACTGGCGAACTGGTGACTGGCTTAGGAGAAGTGTTGTCAGTTTTGGACCTCAACGGCCTGTCTCTGTCTTTTTCTTTGCATTTTTTCGGAATTCCGTAGTCGGATGGCTAACTGACGACATTTCTGGATAATTAAACTGAGAACCGAAATATTTAGAGGCAAAAATGTACCGATGACAGACAGTGCGTGGATTAAATAAAGCACAAAACCGACAGTAAGGTACGTCGTGGTCAGGGCCTAGGCAAGGAATACAGTACAAATGAAAACTTTTATGAGGTATTTGCTTCCCAAAAGTAATGCAATTATTAACTTTTACTGACATCGGTAAGGAGCAAGAAAAAGTTTCCCCAGCGGGGTACTTAGCTTTAAATTGAAGATTTTGGTTCTGAAACTCGAAAACAAAAATTTCAGGAGTCGGTCGACTGGCACTTGCAAACTGCTTCTGCTTCGGGCACCACACGGCAAGAAAGACTGATGAAATGGTGTCGGCTGCATGTTTTATACCCCTGACGTCATGGAAGAAGGGACAGCAACCGACGCAGGACCCAAGACTTTGTTAATCAGGCCAACTGAGGGCAACCTGCCAGCAGATTACCCAAACGTAATGACTGCAACAGTGAAATACGAAGAACATCTTCACATTCCCATCCAAGGGGAATGAAAAATAATCTATTTTTCAGGTTTGACTGCAAGGAATCCTGGATCAGATGTTTTTTTAGTTGTCTGTTTTGAAAGTTGTTAATTAGACCTTCTTGAGGAGTTCCTCACAATTGGATCAATTACTGGACGACCCTCCTTGTTTAATTTTGTGAGGGTCTGTCCTGGTCCTGTTCAGCTTGTCTGCCAGAATATTTTGCTCTGATGGAATGTAAGAAGCTTGGAGGGTTAAAATGTGCTAATTTGCTACCTTTCAAGCTACCACAGCCAGCCTGCACAGTGGGTTGGATCTGTTACACCCATTTGTTTATGTTCCACATCACTGTTTGTTGTATTGTCTGTGATCACCTGTAGTTCATAAACTGACAGCATAAATAACAGCGAACATCTATTTTGACATGCTTTGGTCTGTCCGGTTTGTTTCTTAGACCTTATATTTTTACCCTGATATCGACACTGCTACCCATGCAAAACCTAATATGTCTACTGTTCCAGACTGTTTTGCAGTAGTCAGACAGAAGGGAATACCTGGATTTAAGGAAATCTAGTTTCTCCACAAAAGCAACTCTTTTCAGAAAGCCCAACAATGGAATCTGCAATGTCAGGAAGTAAATATGTGGGGAATGTATTGCTTTCAGGGACCACTGAATTTTTTTCATATGTAATCTGACAAAGGGAATCATGAGAATCACAGAAGCCATGAACTCTAGCATCCTGAATTTTGGACTGAATGGAGAAGCATAGAACAATTACAGTTATAGACCTACTTTTTCCTGAGAAAAAAAATACCTTTTACATGGAGTCAGAAGGCACCCATGGAATACTATCATGTGGGAAGGAATCAAGGAGGATTTCTGAATGTTGGCCCAAATCCTAGATTGATAAGGAGGTTTCTTACCCAAGTAAGGGGCTTCTGGCATTTTGATAAAGAATCTGCAAAGATATGTTTGTTGTCTAAACAAGGAAAAATGTGAATACTCTACATTCTGTAATGGGATATCAAGACAGCTAGACACTTTGTGAATTCCTCTGGTGCAGTAGATAACTCAAAGGGTAAAGCAGAGAACTGATAGTGTAACCTAGACACAGAAAATCTTAGAAAACTTCTGAACTATGTGGCAATAGGGATGTGAGGATAAGCATCATTCAAGTACAGAGTCACCAGTCAAACTACAAGAAGAATGAGGTAACAAGATTTGTAGCATCAACATTTTGAACTTTGGAACTTTCACAAATAGGTTGAGAACTGGTTTCCAAGAGGGGTCTCACTTTGGCACCAGAAAAATTCTTAAGTAAAATGACTTCCCTCACAAGTCTGGGTGAATTGGTTGTATAATTCCCACAGAATACATTTGGTTGATGAATGGAGGAAACCGGTCTGATTTGGAGGACAAGGGGCGGGGGGAATCCCCTGAAAATTATGGAAGCTTTCTCACTGCCATCTGTAACCCTCTTGAACAACTTTTTGGACTCATTTGTCTAAAACAATCTGATGCCAAAAAGGAAGGTGAAGAACCAGGTTCTGGGACAGGTTTAAAGAAAGTACAGTTTTGTACCTACCATAAATGTAGAAGTCCGATAGGTATGCATCTGCAGTCATCACATATGGGTTGTCCTGCCTCAGGCAGCCCTTCGGTCGGCCGGATTCCAAAGTCTGGGTCCGGCATTGGCTGATGTCGCCCCTTCCCCGACGTCAGAGCGCCTGGGGTATAAAAGCGTCAGCCGACGCCATCTTCCTCAGTTTTTTTGCCCCAGATGCCAGGTGCCCTCTAAGGAAGGCTAAATTTGGAGAAATGCAATAAATTCCAAACATGCACAAAAATATATATATACATATATAAAAACAAATACACCATAATAGATAACCCCAGCTAGCTATGAGAGGGAAATGCACCCAAGAAATACCACAGAGGGGAAGGAGGGAAGGTAAACCTGACTGCAGATGCATACCTATCGGACATCTACATTTATGGTAGGTACAAAACTGTATTATGTCCTTCAAGGATGCATCTGCAGTCATCACATATGGGTAGAATACCATAGCCAATCTGGGGGTGGTGGATCTATGTAAAGGATGGTGTAGCTAAAATGCCCTGCAGGACTGCCGTAGCAAAGCCTGCTCTGGATCTGGAATATAAAGGTAAGTTATAATGCTTGGAAAATGTATGCATGGAGCTCCATGTAGCAGCTTCTAAAATGTCCTTGGTAGCCACCCCTCTTAAGAAGGCTGTGGAGGTGGCTGTGGCTCTGGTCGAATGAGGCCTAATGTTAGCTGGTACAGTTTTTCCATGAAAGGAGTCACAGAAACAAATGCAATTCCCTATCCATTTAGAAATTGTCTGCTTTGAAATTGCTTTTCCTTGTGCACTGGCAGCATATGCTACAAACAACTGGTCAGTTTTTCTGTAATTTTTAGTTCTGTCCAAGTAGTAGCGCAACTGTCTGTGTATGTCCAGGGTGTGCAGAAGCTTTTCCCCTTTGTTTTGTGGATTTGGAAAGAAGGTAGGCAGGTGAATAGCTTGGTTTAATGACACCCTAGATAAAACCTTTGGCATAAATGAAGGATTGGTTCTCAATGAGACTCTGTCTTGATGAAAAATAAGGAAATGGCTGTACTGCCATGAGGGCCTGTAACTCAGATACTCTTCTTGCTGAGGTTATGGCCAGAAGGAAAGCAGTCTTCCATGAGAGGAACTGTAGTTCTGCAAATGCTGCTGGTTCAAAGGGAGGCAGTGTTAGTTTTTCCAACACGAAGTTAAGGTCCCAAGTAGGCAGTGGTGGTTTCCTTGGAGGATTGATGTTTTTAATTCCTCTTAGAAACTGTCTTAGCAGAGGATGAGAGAAGACAGGAGGATCAGTGTTGTACTCTGCTGAAATTGCTGAAGCATGAATTTTAATGGAAGAGTAAGACAGGCCATTGTGGAGCATTTCTGCTAAATATTCCAGGATATGCGCCATGTTCATAACTGTTGCATCTAGGCCCTTTGAGGTGTTCCAGGTGTGAAATCTCTTCCATTTTGCTGAGTATGCCTTCCGTGTGGAAGGCCTGCGAGCTTCCATGATGATATCCTTCACTCTCTTGGATAGCTTATTCTGGTGATGAGTCAAGGCATTTTCCAGGCAGCTAGCTGTAATGTTTTCAGGTTGGAATGCAGAGTTTTGTAATTGTGCTGTGTCAGGAGAAATGGCCATTGTGGCAGAAGCCATGGTTTTGTCCGAGACATGCTGTTTAGCAATGGGTACCAGTGCTGTCTTGGCCAGTTCGGAGCTATTGGAATCACTCTTGGCTGTTCTGCCCTGATCTTCAGCAAGACCTTGGTCATTAATGGAAGAGGAGGGAATGCATACACTGTTAGATCTCTCCAGCTGAAAGAGAGCGCGTCCACTTTCCATGCTTGTGGGTGGTATGTCCTTGTACAGAATTTGTCCAGCTGATGATTGTGTGGGGAGGCAAAGAGGTCTATGTCCGGTCTCCCCCATGATTGTGTTATCTGTTGGAAGATGTCTGGGTGCAGCATCCATTCGTGTGCATCCATGATGTTCCTGCTTAAGCTGTCCGCCAGTATATTGTCTTTTCCTGGTACAAACTGGGATTGCAGCTGTATATTGAGAGTCAGGGAAAGTTCCCATAGATTCACTGCCAGTCTGCAAAGAGGGTAGGAATGGGTGCCTCCTTGCTTGTTTATGTACCACATAACTGTAGTGTTGTCTGTCCTTATTAGCAGGTGGCCTTGATGTAGAAATAACTTGAAGGCCTCGATTGCATGTATCACTGCCAGCATTTCCTTTTGATTTATGTGCATGCGTAGCTCTTTTTGTGACCATAGTCCTTGAATGCATCTTCCTTCCATATGCGCTCCCCATCCGTGGTCTGAAGCGTCCGTTGTAATGGTTTGGCTGGCTGTTGGTTTGCTGAAGGGCAAACCCCTGTTTGACTGGCTTGCTTGAGCCCACCACAGAAATTCCCTTTGAAGGCATGGGATGAGTGGTATCAAAGTTTCCAAGCTGTGACTGTGCTGAGTCCATAAACTCCTTAGGTACCATTGGAGTTTTCTCATATGTAGCCTTGCTTGAGGAATCAGAAGAATGCAAGAAGCCATGTAACCCAGGGCCTGCAGGATCTTCCTTGCAGTCAGCTGAGTTTGTCTTGACAGGTTTTTGAAGTAATCCGGTAGTTGGTTTTGCTTTTCTTCTGTGAGGAAAGCCATTTGGGTGGTTGTGTCTAAATCCGCACCCAGAAAAGTTATTCTTTGGGATGGTACAAGTCTTGACTTGTGAATGTTGACTGTGTATCCCAAGGCCTGAAGAAGATAGATGGCATAATTCAAGTGTTTTACCAAAATTTGTTGGCTGTCCGCTTGTATAAGGCAGTCGCCCAGATACGGGTATATATTTGCATCCCCTGAAGTCTGCAGTGTGCAATTACTGATGCCAGGCATTTCGTGAATACTCTGGGCGCAGTAGATAAGCCAAAGGGCAATGCTGAGAATTGATAATGCTCTGAACCTGCAAGAAATATGAGGTGTCTTCTGCAGCTTTGTCTGATAGGGACATGCAGGTATGCCTCCTTGAGGTCCAGAGTTACCAGCCAAGACCCCTTGCCCAGCATGGGAAGGAGCTGCTGTAGAGTCAGCATTTTGAATTTTGGCACAATAAGATAAGCATTTAGTGCGGACAAGTTGAGAATAGGCCTCCATTGCTTTTCTTTTCTTGGAACAAGGAAGAGTCTGGAATAAAATCCTTGGCCTTGTTCTGCAAGAGGAACCTTCTCTATTGCTTTCATTTTCATTAAGTTGGAGATTTGTTTCAAAGCCTCTGCCCTTTGATTTGGTGGCAGGTCTGGCATGCCTTTTCTTTTCGGTAATGTGTGGAAATGGAACCTGTATCCTTTGTCTATTATGTGTAGTGTCCATTTGTCCCTTGTAATAATGTGCCAATTTTCTGAAAATAAGGAAAGCTTTCCGCCCAAAGGTGCTTCCACTTGAGCCCTGGTTGGCGGTGTCAAGGTAAAGTCATTGAGTCTGTCCTTGTGCAGCAGTTGTAGGACCTGCACTACCTCTCTGGTTGGGTTGCTGCCATTGACGCCCTCTGTAGGAGCCTCTAGCTTGCCATCTACCTCTGGCATGCCTGTTCTTGCCTCTCTGAAATCTGCCCGTGTCGGGAAAGGACCAGTTCTTGGAAGGCCAATTTCTGCTGAATCTTGGTGGTTGGACTTGCATAAAATCTTTGACTGTTTGTACAGATTTTGCCTTTTCTTCAAATTTCTTTAAGACCTCCTGAGCAGTGGAGCCAAATAACTTTTGCTTTTCCAGTGGAGCATCCAGAAGCTTTGCTTTAACATGGTCTGGCAGAGATTGTTCCTTCAGCCAAGCATGCCTACGTATAACTGCACCTGTCATAGCTGACCTACATGAAGCTTCCAATGCATCATAACCACACTGCAGAAAATGGTTGCTAACCTGTTGAGAGTTATGTACCAGATCCTGAAGAGATTTGCGATCTAGGGGTTCAGGAGAAGACAGCTTTTTATGCAATTCATCTAACAAATATTCTTGGTACTGTATCATATGGAATTGACAATTTAATGCCCTCATAGCAAGGGCAGCAGAAGTATACACTTTTTTTACCCCATCGCTCTAAAGCCCTGGACTCCCTTTCAGAGGGGAGTGGATTTTTTTGTAGTGGCAGCTGTAACCCCTTTAGGACCCTGGGAAATAGTTTCTGGGTCAGCAGAGTGGGCCTTGTAAAGGAAAAGATGTGATTCCGGGACCCTGTAGTACCTATCAGGTTTGGCAGGAGCCGGAGGGAGAGTGTCAGGGGTTGAGCTAGATTCCGAGTACACATCATCAATGACATTCAAAACAGGGGGAATAGCCAAAGGTCTATGCTGAGGCAAATGCAAGAAGGTCCTTAATCTCTTCCTGGAATCAGAGAATTCCTGGCCTTGCCATTGGAAATGCTCCCTCATAGTGTGCAAAGTTTCCCCAAAAGACAGTTCTTCAGGAGGAAAGGCCGAAGGGATAGATTCCTCTGCATCTGAATCCTTGCAGGCCGAAAAGGCCTCCTCCTGGTAGTCCGAGAGGGCAGAGCTAGCAGAGGCCTCATCTGAGGAGAGGGGATCAGAGGGCTCAACCCTGGGCCTTTTTGCTGTAGAAGGTTGAGAGCCCCTGTCAGGATGAGGCTGAGAGCCCCTAATTAATGAAATAATGTCCTCTGCTAGACTAAGGATCTGAGAACCTGTAGTGGGTCCCTGAGGGATAACCCTGGGAGGCATAGATTTAGAGTGTTTAGCAGCTTTAGCCCTAGAGAATGCCTTAATAGACATGTATGCAGGAGGCCTGGCTGCACCACTTGCTGGTGTAGTTTTGTCTAAGGGAATGGTGTCGGAAGGTTCCTGGACACCAGATTCCAACGGAGATTCAACAACCGATACAGTAGTGGCCTCCGGGGCCAAGGTTGTCGGTTGTACGGTTTCACTGGACGGTATTACCAAGGACTCGGTTTCAGCCGAAACTGAGACACTCGCGGTAGGCCTGGCCACGGTTTCAGCCGAAACCGTGGACCGCAGGTGTCGGTCCTTGTCCTTGCGTTTCTTCATTAAATGTGAAGTCGGAGTCTCCGACGACATTTTGTAAGCAAAACTAGCCCCAAAAAATTCCTCTGCAAACTCCGACCGACGTCTTAGAGTGCGTCGGTTGAAGGAAGCACAGGCAGAACAGGCCGAGACGTCGTGGTCTGGGCCTAGGCAAGGTAGACAGTAAGAGTGGAAATCCTTATGAGGTATTTGTTTCCCACAAGTTAAGCAATTATTAATTTTATCTGACATCGGCTGAGGCAAGAAAGAGTCCCCAACGGGGTACTTAGCTTTTGAAGTCTTCGGTTTAGCTGAATTACAGGAGCGGGCCGACCGGCACTTGCGAACTGCTTCTGCTTCGGGCACCACGCGGCAAGAAAGAATGAGGAAGATGGCGTCGGCTGACACTTTTATACCCCAGGCGCTGGCGCCGGGAAGGCGACATCAGCCGACGCCGGACCCAGACTTTGGAATCCGGCCGACCGAAGGGCTACCTGAGGCAGGACAACCCATATGTGATGACTGCAGATGCATCCTTGAAGGACATCTGGCAGGGTGAGGGGGGAGCATGCTGCAATAGTCATTCGGTATTACTGGACTGTTCCTTTTTATGGAAGGTTTCCTCCTTTTTGTTTAAACCTTCTTGTCACTTTTTCTTGTATGTCTGCTTGTTACAGGCCTGTTGGGACTGTTAATTTCTTTTTGTAAAAGGAACCTGAGTTTACAGCAAAAGCCTTAGCAAATTTGGAAAGGAGAGCTGAAAATTTCATATGAATCAATTTCCCTATTTAATCAAACTGTTTGGGTACCTGAGCAGCAGAAGGACCAAAAAAAACCCCTCTCTATTCAAGGAAGAATTTAAAATTTCAGATTTAACATCTTCATTAAACATATGTGTATGGACACAAGCAGACATTTTCATAACAGAAGCTGAAGCTACTGCCCTGGACACAGCACAAACATATGAACATGTTAAAGAATGTTTAGTTACCTGTGAAACAGAAGCAATTAAAGAACTCAAGGATTACTTACGTTCTCAAGAGGGAAGACAGGCAGTACAGTTCTGCATATTGTCAAAAGAAGACTAAAGATACTTCAACATGTGAGCCTGACAATTTAAAATTATTAAAGCTAAAGTGGCAGAAAAATAAATCCTCTTTCCAAATCTATCAAAAGCATTACCATCCTCATCAGAGGGAGAAAAATTAGCGCTAATTTTGTTGTTGTTGCAGGATCAGATCTGGGATACAAAAACAAATCCTTGCAAGACTGAGGAACTTTGTAAGTCTGCTTGCTTTCTTAGGGGCTGCAGGTTGAATGTCAAGCATACTGTAGGCTATATCAAAAACATCCACCAAAGTTGGCAAAAGAGGAAGAGCAGCAGGTTGAGACAATTCAACTTGTAATAAGTCATAGTATTTCTTCAAAGGTGGAATATAAGACTGTTCCCTCTGAAATATCTTATTCATCCTAGAAATATTTTTGCTAAAAGAGAATTTATCTACAGGAGATTCTGAAGAAACACTTTCCTAAGAGTTAGACTTAGGTACTTCGGAAGAAAGATTAGAAGATGACTTTTCCCAATCCCCTTCTTTACTGTCAGACTGGGAATCTTCAGAAAGTGAAAGAACAGTCTTTTTTCACAAAAATCCAAGTTACTCTTTCAGGCCTTTAAAATCTGCAATACACCTTTAGCTAATCAATAAACTCTTCCCTATTAACAGAAACAGAATATATGGAAGATAAATGTTTACTTTTCTATCTCTTTTTCTACAGGCATTCCTGGAAGGGGTCCATCTCATAGATGGCACTTAACCCTGGGACCAGGTCTCAGCCTGGCTACACAGAGGTGGATTCCCTGCTCCCTCCTCTGAGATTGACAATAAAGGCACTGCCATGCCCGGCAAGGGAAGTTGCAAAGCCAAAGAAGACATGGCTAACCCCATGGTCCATGGTTGCTGAAGAGGCTACACCAGAGGGCCCAGCAGAAAAAAACTGAATGGTCTGAAGAACCCGTAATGGCCACAGCAGAGTCACCCACCAGTGACTGAGGCATGGTGTACTGGCAAGGACTCCTTACAAGTTTTTTGTTTCCTGGGACTGGAGGAAGTAGAACTGTTGGACCGGTGTGTTTCCATGGTTCTCCCAAAAACAGAGACTGATTTTAGGTTAACACTGGAAGAAAGTATTGGTGAGAGTTAAGTTGTTGAGAATAATGCTCAAAAGCAAAATATACAATAACATTCCCAAAACACACCAATTAAACACCTAATTAAAAACAGCAAGCCTCACAAAATTACTATAAATTTCTTCACAGAAAGTGCTTAAAATAAGCACAAACAGTAAAGTCAAAGAGAAGATAAAATGGTCTATCATGCTGGTCGTGTGATAGCCCCATAAAATAAACTAAACACAGTAACATTTTTAGTTTCTCAGAGAAACAGATACATTTCAAGGCAAAACTCAAAAATTGTGAAAGGTTTTCCCTGGAGGGAACTGATTTGCCCAGCAAAGAATGACTATTAGCAGATTGTCAATCCTCTGAAGCTTGCAAGAGGAGCACTCATTCAGGTTGGCAAGAAAATACTGAAACTTTTGGCACCGTGGCTGCTGGTTCTCTCCTCTTAGGAGCTTGTGCAACCAGCAACCTGGGCGCATGTGAAAGGAGCCCAAGACTTTGGAAAACTGGCTGACCATTTTATCCTTGGCACATACAACTCAGGCTTCTGCAGCAGTGATTATCATTTACATTTCATCTGATACTGAGAATGAGAGAGAGAGAGAGAGAGAGAGTCAGTCCTCTTTCTGATGCCAAGATGTGCTAAGCACATGAGTGGCACACACAGGGATGCTGCTTGGCAATAGAAGCAGATACTGGAACACCGAAGGAAGGTCTAAAGAAATGGTGATGGTGGAGGACAAAAAGATGTAGTATATCAAAAATATAGGCACATAACAGTATCTAACAGCATAAGCCCCCCACAAAAGTTGCAATAAAATGTCTCAGAGCATGGCAGCAGCAGACAAATGATGTGCAACTACAGTGCAGTGGTACTAGAGGCATAGTGCCCCAGACTAATAAAATAATTATATAAAATGCAAATGAAACAATTTCAAATAGCTAATTCTACATTACCATCACTTATATGTATATATTTTGGTTAGTCAAACTTTGTGGTTCACCTTGTCACTTTCTCTCTGTAGAAAGAAACTGCCTCACATTAAAAAGGGTTAGAGAGTTTCTTTAGTAATGTACTGCATTTTCCCCTCATCCTGCAGGATGCATTTGTGGTGCAAGCACCATGCCTCTGCATACAGTACACAATTCATTTATCATTTATTTGCCTGTATCTTTCCAATGTTTGCATTCCTGCTGGCATCCTCCTGGTCAATGGTAGAAGACAATCCATCAGCAGCTAGTTCCCATCCCCTGACCCCAGGAAAGACTGACACTGACATTTGCGCGTGATCGAGGTTCTGCAGGTGGTGCTTGCTATGTATCATACAGCTGCACTTTTGCCTGGATTGTTACCTATTCGTGTCCTGAAGAAAGAGTCTATGGAAATGTAAGACAGTTATCAAAGCAGAAGGAGACAATCTCACTTTAAGAAACAAATACTCTTACACCCAAAATAACCTGGAAGGTGACACACTGAATTGAAACTATTCAATCTTCATTATACTGCCTTAAGATAAGTTAAGGATTAAAAAGGTATTGTAGATCTACAATGGATCATCATTCTCAAGATCTGACAAGCACGAGACTTCTAAGATGTCTGCACATTGAGTAACAGCTTAACTTTAGCTCTCACAGTGTGAAAAGAGAAACGGAGAAGGCCAGTAGACTTTTGTGCTATTGGTAAATTTCAATAACTGGGTAGTAAGTGTACTGCCTGGATGCCAGGAGAAAAGAAATACAGAGCAACTGGAAAAAAAATCAGCTACAAATATTGAGGGAGAAACACTGGCGAACGTTCTGTAGCTGTTCAGCAAAAAGTAATGCCACCTCCACACATGAGTTCTAGTAACCTACAGGAAGATATAAGACAACTGCACACAGACCTGGTTAAAATAAATGAAACACTGGAGTATATCAACACAAACAACAAAAGACTGGAAAAAATGGAAGAAGCATTAAACAATTACTCAGATGAGGTGATAAAGCTGCAGAAAGCAGACACTGAAATGAAGAAAAGGCTGTCCGAAAATGAGACTGCTCAGGAAGACGTTTCAAAAAATAATAAAATTAGAGGACAGACCATGTAGGGAAAACCTGAGATTTTCAGCTATAATAGACAAGCTTGAAGGAACAGACTGCATTAATTTTATGAAAGCACAACAAGCAAATGGACTAATACTCCACAGCAGCTGTTGTTAGTTGAAAGGGCACATTGTGTGTATGCTCTAAACCTCGCTTTGAGAAAGCAGTCAGGACTTTTAAAAGTGAAGATGCAATCCTACCAGCAGAAGGAGATGATTCTGACAAAACTGTGGAAGAAGGACAAAATACCACAAGTGGGAAACAGCAGAGTGTTTGTGGAGAATGATTACTCATTGTACACCAGGCAAAGAAGAGTAAATTAACTCCACTATTCAGGGAATGTCGATACAGAGGTGTGAGTTTCAAACTGCTGTACTACCTTTTCCACTGTTTCAATGGAAAATGTTGGAGAGAAGGAAGGCAGCATGACAGCTGAATAGAAGAATAGAGAGTACATTGAAAATGAAGCAGAAACAAGATTTGGGAGATGGAGATGAACAGTAATAAAATCAATAACTTAATGTGGGATTACAGTGCAATAATTATATTTGTGAAATATGACAGAACAAGAAAATCTGGAAATATTGGACTTTTTCAGAATTTGTTGGACTTGTGGGAGACTCTAAAGTATATAGGTTCACAGTATGATACTAGGATATTGGCCTAGAGGCCCTTATAAGCCTAGTCAAGAATTTCACCCATGTTTCCACAATGTTAGCACCTGTTTCCCATGTCCAACAGGGACACAGGTGGGATCCCAGCGGTGTACTTTCTATTTCCAATCTTGTCGTTCAGGTTCTTCTTAAAGAGGGCTAGTGAGGTACTCTGCTTGACATGAACAGGGAGTCTTATTCTACAGATGGGGGAGTCTTTGGGACACAGATCTATCCCACCAACAAGTTCTATTAATGTCACAGATCAGGTTGAGGCCTTGTGTGCAGGTTGAGTGAGTGGAGTTTGACTTATGGATATGTAGCAACTCCATCAAGGCTGCGTCTGAGACGGCCTTGTGTGCCAAACACAGGTCACCTCTGAACAGTCTCTATGAGACTGAGTAGAGGGACAGGGCTTTTAGCCTATCTGTACAGGATGGGTGTTTGAGACCCTGAATTTTCCTGGTCAGGTACCTCTGTGGTCTCTCCAGCTGCTGGATGTGCTTGGCAAGGTGCATGCCAAAGGGGGCACTGTATTCAATAATGAGTCTGATAACAGAGGAATACAGGGATGTTATGACCTCCTCTTTCCTGGATGAAATACCCTTACTTATGAGGTAGGCCCATGTAGAAAGCCTTCCATATAATGGAGGCAACGTGTTGGCCAAAAGTCAGTTTGCTATCAACCTGGGTGCCCAAGTCCTTCACAATTGATTGCATGCTTAGCACATTGTTATTAATGGGATAATTAGTGGGGGCACCATTTCCCCAAAGGGATAATGTTGCATTTCTTGGCATTCAGTTTGAAGCCATGCTTCTGGCACCAGTCATTAGTTTGGATAAGACCCTCTTGGAAGATGTTCACATCACTAGGGGAATTTAAGACAACACCCAGTTTGCAGTCATCTGCAAACTTGGTCAGCCACAGACCAATAGTTTTGGCTTGCACCTCAGAAAAGTATATCCCAGACAGTAGAGGCCCCAAGACCGATCCTTGGGTATGCCTCTTGTTACGGGTCTACTACTAGATGTGGCTTCCCCCATTTTGACTGAGTGGGTTCTATCAGTGAGCCAGTTAGCTACCCATCTGGTAACATACGGGTTGAAACCTAGCCGGGACGGTTTATCTATTATGCCCTACCGCATGTCATTAAAGTTTGGAAAAATGCTTTGGGGAAGGGAAGACGGGGGAGAAAGTTAACTGTAAATAAAAAAAACATTCTTTTCTCAATAGTACTAATTTTGTGGTGTATGGTTTTCTTTGCATGCTATAAAGTTTTTTGTTATTTTTAAATGTAATGGGGATTGTAAATAGGTGCCACTGATCTTTTTTTCCCTTTCTTTCTCCCTTCTCTCTTTTTTCTTGTTCAGTTTTAAGAAATGTAGGCACTGCAATTTAAAAAAAAAGCCTGGTTAAAAGAGCATGACAAAAGAAAAATTAATGTGCCTTTTCTCATATCGCATGGGGGAATGACTGGATTAAGGACCTTAGACTGATTTAGTAACAAGTTTTAAGAAAGAACAAGTAAATGAAAAATAATACTGAACATTATGAGACTTTTTTTAGCAAATGAATGTATGCTTAGTAGCAATTCTGTATCTGGCCCTCATGTCTCCATGGAAGCATCTGATAATGACAAACTAACTGTCTGGTTCTCATATCTCTATGGAGACATTCTGATAAAGACAAATTGGTTACAGTCTGATGTAGAGTGACTGGATGTAGAAAAAAAAGAAAAGAGTAACTGGCTAGCAGGTAATGTTCTCTAAAAGCATTCAGGGGTTTTCCCAGCTAGGAGAGCTATAAGGATAGACAAAACCATTTAACACTTAGTAGAAGCACAGGGTGCACCATGCATCTTAGCATGAATAACCTTTCTTTTAGGTTAAACTCAAGTCTATTAGTCTGGCTGTCAGTTTGGGACATTTGCTCCTATTAGGAGGGTAAAACTTCAATATTTGAGGATATACATAGTTTCGATTGTTAGTATTAAATTAATAGGTTTTAAGGGTGCATTGTTTTTTTGAGGGCTTTCAATAAAACAAACAATTTTGTAAGATGTGACATAAGCTCAAATGAATATGACAAGAAACAACTATATAAAAGTTCAATCTGCCAAACTGTGTATGCATGTAACACTAAAGTTGGAACCAGACATTTAACAAAAAAGGTGTTATAAAAGGTGGGAGTAATGACTTTTAATACAATGATGATTTCTGTAATGTCTTTAAATATAAATGTTCTCACAGACAAATACAAAAAAGTAAGAATAGTGAACTATATTAAAAATGTAGAGTACAAATAGCTATTTATAGCAGACAGTTCGAAAAAATTGAATGTGAATTTGATAAAGAAAGGTTTTCAGGATGGTTATTCAGCAGAATATCTGTGACAAAGGAAAAGAGGAGTACTTATATTAATTGCAAGAGGAGCTCCAATAGTGATAGAAGAGGAAACAAAAGATAATAATGGCAGATTTGTAGTGCTAAAGGGCTACTGGCAAGGGAGGAGGATTACACTGGTAAGTATTTACATTCCACCTAAAACTGCTATAATGGAGCTTACAAAAATTCTGGGAGAAACAATGACTTTTCAGCAAGGAATGTTCCTTAGCTGTGGGGACTGGAATTTGATTTGCAGCAGTGAAGATGTGCCTGAGGGGCAAGAAGTGAAAGCGTAATAAAGGAAGGTAGATTTTTGAAGAAATTTATGAATATATTTGGCATGGAAGATGTGAATTCACTAACAGGAGTTTGGAGTGAATTTACATATTATTCTCTAAGAGATAAAAACTGGGCTAGGCTAGACAGAATTCACATTTTACAGGAACATGTGCATTTAGTTGAAGGTCTTGATATGCACCCAATAACTATTTCAGGTCATGTGACAATAATAACTAAAATAAAAACAGGATAATGAACCAAAAATGAGACATGGCACCTTCCCACCTATCTGTTGAAAAGAGAGGAATTTAAAGAATGGGTAGTGGATAGTATACAGGCGCTATTTGAGAGGCTAGAAATTACTTCTGAAAATATAGCTAGGCAGTGGGATAAAATTCAGGCGGAATTTAAAAATAGGGTGGAAATAAAAGAAAGGGAACTATGGTTAAGAAGTAATAAGAATTATTTAGAGTGACTGACAAATGTTAAAGTATTGCAGAATAGGGGGAATCTCACAGAACAAGAAGAGGATCAACTGCAGAATGCTAAGCACAAAATAAGGGATTATCTAAATAATATACATGAGTATAGAAAGACTGCTGTTAAGCAACTGTTTGTTGATAACAACACTAGAGCACAAAACTTTTAGCACAAAACTCAGGCAACAGAAAGTATAAAGGGCTGTTGCCAAGCTTAGGAAGCCTATAACAAGGAAGGTAACTACAGACCCTGCAGAGGTATTAGAAATATTTTGGAAATTCTATGAAAGTCTGTATAAAACAGATAAATATGGAAATCAAGAAAACATATAAATGGAACTGTTATGAAAGAATGAAATATGCCAAAGTTAGAGGCAAATGAGGCTCAAATACTAATGGTTAGGAAAGGAGGAGATGAAATAAAAATTGTGATGTACACCCAATCTACAAGAAAGTCCCCAGGAATAGATGACATTCCTGTGGAAGTTTGGAAGCTAGGAGGGAAAAAATGATAAATATATGGACAGTTTTGTTTAACAGCACTTTAACAGGAGAAGTACCAACATCCTTGAAATAATTAGTGGTGGCTAAATAATACCTAAAGAGGGTAAAGATACATCAGATCCAGCTTCATACACGCCCACCTCAATATTAAACCATGATTATAAAGTGTTCATGTCTATAATGGCTAAAAGAATGGCAAAAGTAATGCCAAAATTGATAGATATGGAATAATGTTGTTTTGTGGAGGGGAGGCAAACGTTTAACAACATTAACAGAATATCCATGATCCAGAGGGAAGCAGAATGTTAGAAAATACCATTGCTGTTGGTGGGTCTTGATGCAGAGAAAGCATCTGACAGAATAAGCCTGGACTTTATGAGCAGGGCAATGGAAGCATGTGCATTTCCTGAAAAAAATATAAGGTAGATAAGCAGGATATATGAGGGATCAGAGGTGAAAATTAAAGTGGGTTGGGTCCTCTCTGATAATTTCTACTTTAGCAGAGTAACTAGGCAGAGGTGTCCTCTTCCCCCTTTGTTATTTGCATTATCATGTAAAACCATGGGCAAATAAAATAAGGGACTCAGAAATTCAAGGATATAATTGGTATGGTAGTCAAGAAAAGCTGGCTCTATTTGCAGATGATATTATTTTATACCTGACAAAACTAGAAAGAGACATTACAGTACTGTGGAACATTTTGAGACAGTTTCAAATCAAAATTAAAAAGGCAATATCTGTAAATTATGTACCCGCATATGAATTGGTTCAGCAATATCCATATTTATGAGGACATGGTAAAATGAAGCATTTAGGAGCATGGATTAAAAATGATTCTGGTGTTGCAGCTAAGGATATGTAGGAAGAGACTAAATAAAAGATAATACAAAAACTGAGAAACTGGAAACTTTGTTATCTGGATATGGATAGTAAGGTACAAGCAGTTAAAATATTTTAGTCCTATTAAGTCTTATACATAAAATCAGGCATATTTTTATCAATCAGAACTGAAGGACTTCATCTGGGTAGGGAAGATGGCAAGAGCCACGTGGGATAAGTTGATTCTTCCAGTAGAACAGGGCAGATTGGAATTACCCAATTTGAAGGGGTATTTCAGAGCTACACAGTTAAAGCTCCTACAGATAGCACAAGCAGAAAACTATAATTCAAAGTGGAAAGCAATGATGATAACACAGGGAGGAAGCTCAAGAAACTAGGAGAGACTGGGATTTTGGATGCAGGCCTTTGAAGAGAATAACAACAACCATACAGAATATTATATCTATAAAGTAGCAGAAAGTATCCTAACAACAAAGCCAACATGAGAATGGAGAAAGGAGATTCAGCTGATAGGGATGACTGCAGTTAGGGATATAGATAATAGGCAAGAGAGAGCTGGAATTTATTGGAGAAAACTGACCAAGGAACCAAGGCATTAGGGGCAAATAACTAGAGAGGAAAAGATGATAGAATGGGAAGATGCCAAGAATTTATTTGGACTGCAGGTTAGAGATTACCTTCTATATCAAGAGCTGATATCACAGTATAGGCAAAGAGAAAGAAATAGGGGGGCTCTAAATGAAAGACCAGCACTGGTAGAGTTTTTTTATAGAATCTAGAACAGAAGTTGCCATTAAAAAAAGGAATAATTAGTCTAGCATACAAATTATTGCATGATAACTGTAAGAATCAAACAGGGGAGGTTAAAAAGGATTGGGAAGAGAAACTGGGTAAGCAATTCACAAAGAAACAATGGGAGGATATAGGTATGTCTCCCAAATCTGCAAGAAAATCTAGAAGACTTAGAATTTTTGCTTGGAAATGTTTACAAAGACATTTTATACCCCCCAAGTAAACTCCAGAGAATTTTTCTCCACAGCGAGTGCATTGAGTTGGTGGGCTTTAATGATTCCCTGTGGGATGTACTGCTGAAGACGCTGTGTAGGCAGACTGATGTGATAAGAAAGATGATTTTTCTAAGTTATGATAAAGAATCAGAATTAGCTAGACATGTTAAGGCCTTGCTGTGTCTAATTATGGTGGCTGCCAAAAAAACAATTACTAGAAAATGGAAAGCAAAATCTAAACCAACAATACTAGAAGTAATAACTATAGTAACAGAGATAAAACAACAAGAATTGAGATTTTTAGAAAATGGTAGGAGCAAACTACATAGGAAAAATGGGAACTGTGAGAACAATACATAAATAAGAGGAATGATATTTAAAAGAAGGCAGGACTTAAATGAGCTATGTAACATTTGACTGAAAATGATTGGGTAGATTATAAGTGATGTATAATGTTTGCAGCTGGGAGTATGTCAGTATGGTTTGTCATGCAAAATGCTTGTAGCTAAGATAGTGTCTGTGTGGTTTATTTATACAAATTTATGATTGCCTATGTCGTAAGTGATGGTTTAATGGGTCTATATAATCATGTCGAAATACATGTTACACGTCTTAATAGACATGGAAATAATCGAGCTGTTAAAATCCCGAATGGCCGCTTCAGCAAATTTTTTCCCAAGGGAAAAAATCGCTAGGCCGTACACAAAAAAACCCCAAAAAACCTTTCAAACCCTATATAGTGGGGGGCTGTGCCCCCCCCCCCCAACAAAATATACCAACTCCGAGATCGCAATACAGTGAGGAAAAGGGCAAATCCCCAATGACGGCTGAGCAATTTTCTCCCCTGGGAAAAAAATTTGCTGATGCAGCCATTCGGGATTTTAAAGGGTTGATATTTCCGTGTCGATTAAGACATGGTAATATAGACCCGGTTTAATAAAGATGATGTATATTGTTTTAAAAAAAGGGCAGGAAATGGATAATTTATGCAATGTTGCTTTGGTTATATGATATATAGCATATATGTGAAGCATAATGCTTGTAAATGTGAACTTGTTAGTACAGTTTGATTACTTTTATGTAAATGTAAATTTGCCCATGTCACAAGTGATAATTCAATAAGGGTGTCTAACATTGCCTAAAAAAAGATCTGACAAGCACATTAAAAGACCCAAAATTGGAGATGCTTTGGATGAGGAGTTGTTGGAGGCAGTCTTAAAACTTACAACTTCCACAACAGAGACAGACATATATCTCTCTCTCAAACACACACACACACACACACACACACACACACACACACACACACACACACACACACACACACACACACACACACACACACAAATTAGACACACCAGACAGAACATCTAATGGGACTTCTAAATAAGTAAATCAATAACTAAACACATTTCTATATAACGTACTGTATTTCGACATACATTCTACAAAAACAAGCAATATTGGGACCTGTTTACTTACGTTTTGTAGCAAAATCCACTCTTTACTCTTCGCCCAACACTAGTAAAATCATTAGAATTCTGTCAATAGGAAGAAAAAAATCACTTATTAAGCAGCAGATGCTAAGTATATTTTACCACAAAGTACCATGTCTAAATCATAAAAATCAAAAGTACAACAGTGGATGCAGGCTACTCTGAATGATAACGACAAACGTGTCTGTTTATGAGCGACAGGGTTTAGCTGAAAGTCAAGTCATGAAATTCACAGTACTGAACAATCAATAAAAATTTATTGCAAAAAGAGTAGAATATTTTCTGCCACATAGCAAGTACTTTTTTTATAGACATCTCAAGCATCTGCCCTCCCTACTGACAACTATGGCAAAACACTTAATGTCATAAGGAGCATGAATACCACACAAAGAAACCACATACTTTCATTGTTGTTACAAGGCATTCTGGGGATTACACAGATTTCCTATAAAAGGTAGCTTTTTCTGAATACAACAATTATGGCAATTATCAGAAGAACAAACTTTTTTCAATACTTCCATGCCAAAACTGAAATAATAGACACAGACATGTCTCCTTTTCACAGAATCCTTCCCACTAAAGTATGAATAATACTTTCTGAAGGTGGAACACCAATAACAAAATGAGGTAAACCAGCTCTGAGACTGAACATCAAGACATGCCGCAGATCTGAAGTATTAATTCTTACTATAAACCAAGAAAACATTTTTCTATACATTTCCAGTGGTTTTATTTTATTTTCAAACTCTTCCAATTAACACTCAAATATTCCACACAATCCAAAAAAGTTTATATTTGAACTTCTCAAATTATTTTATACTACTTCATTTCACTGTACTTTATTTATTATACTTTATAATACTATTTAGTTGCCCTCTTCAGTAACCTGCTCCATCTGTACCATACATGACTGCCCCATAGCTAAGATTCACCTCCTTTTTTTATATTTCAGTTTGTCTCCATGTGCCTGCCTATAGCCTCTTTACATTTCCTCCACTACAAGATGCTGCCCTACACTCTTTAGCCAGGCTAAATTCCCATACCTTACACAGTCTTTTCTGCATACTGCAGAACCACCATACAACTTGTGTTCCCAAAGCACCTTGGGATTTTCTTTGAAACTAGCTTGATTCACCTTTGCTTACTCATCAGTGTGGTTTCTATATCCACCTTCAAGCCACAAGGCAAATAAGTCTTTATCTAATTAGCAATAAAATCTTTTACATGTTACTCCTGCCATACACCTCATCTCCTTATCCATTCCCAACAACATATCTTTGCTGTGTTCCAAGCATTATAACCAAAAATTAATTCCCATTGCTTTGAAAACTACATCTCACATCATATTTGCCCAGCTGCATTCCCACAACATGAGTCATTCCTATTTCAAGAATATCATGCTACACTTCTACTGCTCAACCATCCCACTTGCCCTTCTCCTCAAAGCCTTTTAGGTGTACCGTACCCAGCTATGGATCATTCACATTCATTGGACATACAAAGGCACCATCCTCTATTTTCTCATGAAACAGTCAGGCTTCATTCTATTTTTGGGAGCCAAACCACAAAAACACAATACAAAATGGCAATGGAAACCAAACATCATGAATATTTATTATAAGCCTCTAGTGTCTCAGCAGAGCATTCTGAGGAGTAAAAAAAATTCATCCTGATCCTACTTGTTTAGTTTGAATGCATCTTCCAAAAGCTTCCAGTAAACTATTCATCTTACTCTTCTCTGTAAGCCTTTTCACTTCCAGTAGTTGTCATTCCCTTCTTGCAATATATTATCCTAAACAAGGATATTATCCACTTATATTTCCATTACTTCTCTTCCTAAAGCATGTACTGCTCTTTTATGTCCCCAATGCCTTCTACTATGGTATAACATCATCCTTCCCACAATTTGCATCAACCTCCAAATTATTTCATCCATAATCTTTTTAGCAATTTGCCCAACCCTCCAATTCTTTCAGTATTCACAGCCTTTCCATTATTCCCTCTGTAGCTTTTTTGTCATTGTTCTCGCATACTTCTGATTCTAGTCCCTCTTACCACTTCTTTCCTCTAACTCTACAGGTAACAATATCTCATTAATCCAGCTTAGGTAGATCTGTTCCCTCCCTTTCTCTTCTTTTGCCCTTTCTGTGTTTTTGCTCCTCTCCAATCCGACCTTGCATTCCACCCCCCCCTTACTGGTTAATATTAAATGTTAGCACATAATCCTCAAACTAGGTGTCTCCGTATATCCATCCTCCCACTACCTCGTTCTTTCCCTTGCTACCCTTAGCCCACTCCTCCTGCATGTACTCATTATACATCACTGAGAGTTCACCAACCTCCTTATCCATTTGCTTTATCAGGATATAATCAAGTATCCTTTTTTAAGGATCATTACCATCCTCAACATAAAGATTCTACCACAGAACAACCACACCCCTCTGCTTTCAACTTCCTTAACATTCCCTTTAATTTTATCTCCATATATTTACTTTCTCTGACTGTAGTCTAATACTTCTCAGACTTTTAGACCAAAGCATGTTTCCTCTAATCCCCGACTAGCTCCTCTGCCTTGACCACACCCTGTGTGAGAATTGCTTTTTTTCTATTACAACCTTAACATTAATGCTCTTTCATTTCTCAGGTTCATCTAGTACCACTTTTTTAGTACAACCCTTAAGCTTCCTAGCAAAGCTTGCACATCACTATAAGAAATAAACCATATGACAGAAGGCAACCTTAGTGTAACCCTCCCTGAACCTTGACCACTTCTTATAACTTCACAAAATAAATAAAATCTTGACCTTTTGGTTTACAGTACAGATCTTACCCCCCCCCCCCAACCAACAAACCTATCCCTAATCCCGATATCCTTAAAAGCTCTGATTTTTTAAATGTTGAACAAAACTACTCTTGGCCAAGCCTGTCTCCTCCATTCTACCATGTACACAAACCCTGCCCTCTCACAACCCGCAACTGTCCTCTATTATTCCAGACAGTATGACTTCTAGTCTTGCTGTAAGTACTTTTGTCAAGATTTCTGTGGCAAATTACTAAGAAAATTGATTAAAGATTGTCTATGGGCCTTTACATAGGACCCATCTATCTTGCTTCCTTCTTTCCCTTTCAGACTCCTTACTGTATTTCCTATTTGTCCTTTCTCATCTTCTTATTTAGATTTACTTTGTCATCATACATTAGTTCCCCAGGTTCTGTAGTGGGTTACCATCTCTCCCTACCTCTTCACTCTTCCACTCGTACAGAACGTACATCTATAAAAACTTCTCACTTAACTGCCCAGTCCCTCTTAAACCTTGACCCCATACTTCTAACAGTACATCTACTGCTGTTGCCCTTCTCCCTTCCTTTTATTTCCATGCCAGTTGTTTCCATATTTATTCCCCATCTCCACCAGATTTCACTTTTTTTTTTAACTAACTCTTCAATCTGAAAGAGGCAGTTCAGTCTTTGCTGCTCCTGTACATCTCTCTCCCCCTCCACTTCTCTAAGCCATTTTCCATTTGCTTCCATTTTTCTACCCTGTGTCCTAGCCTGCATAGTATAATTGACTATTGCCTTAACCTATCTATAAACATTACTGGAAAGCGTACAGTCTCTTCTAACAATACACAACACTCTTCCTTTGGGTCTAGCGTTATGACGTTCCTTTCTCCCACATGTGTTTTCCTGCTCTACTGCAAGTTTGAAACATCTCTTTATAACTTTTACTGTTGGAGCTCCTACCAAATCCTTCCTTGTCTGAAGAAAAAAAACTTTCAGAAAATACTCTTCCATCTTTTCTAGGGGTCTAAATATTCACTGTCATTCATATTCTTTCTATTATTGTTCCTTCCCAAATAAGCCATCAGCCATCTCCAATATTTCCACTGTCCTAGTTTTCAACAAGTTATTAGTGTGTTGGCCTGAATATGTGAACAGAAGCACAGTTCAGAGGATACAGGTTTAAATCTGACTTCTGGACACCATCTGTGTGAAGTATGTATGTCTCTCCCCATGTCCCACAGGTTCTCTTCTGATACTCTGGTTTTCTCTCAAGTCTCAAAAATATGCTGGTCGACGGGCTATTGTAAATGTTCCATATATTTTGCATTTACACTTGTCCCTGGAGCCCTAGTGTTGGCTAAAAAGGGCCCATGATGACCAGCTCACTTGTAAAGTTACAAATGAATGCATTAAAATAAAAATGATTAGCTATTATACAACAAAGATATTTTTCCAAAATGATTTTCTGTTACCCAGAAGCACTGCAGAAAGTCTGAAACTGAAGCCACAAAGCAGCTGCACATACTATTGTGACATTCTTTACTTATTTCTGTATGAATGTTTGTATATACACATATATGTGACAATGTGAGGTGTTGCCATCCATGCATGCCAGAGAGAATAGGTAACATATCCCAGCATAGACAGCTGAAGTTTATACATAATTTTGTGTCATTTGACTATCACACTGACTTGTACAAATGCTTGTGTTAAACATTTAATCAGTTATAATAACACTGCTGATACATTTTTATGTTTAAACAAAGAATTCTGGAAGGGAACAGTAGAAGTTTTTGAAATTGTTCTATAATTTTCAAATACTGCAACAGATCTTAGCAAAGCACTGAGGGTGTAGTGTACCAGAGTTATGTGATCAAATGTGATGTCATTCCATAACCAGCAATGAAAGGATGAAACTTGCACAGCAGCTTGTTTTGTTTTCTTTGGAACCTGATATAAATATCTATGACAGTTTTCACAGTTCAGTTAATTGAGTTGAGTTCAGTTCATTAAGTTTGAAGCTCATCACCTTGCCTTGTGGAAGTAAGCATCTCAGCATCTAATCTTTCCTTGCTGTATTAAGTTTGCTAGGGAATACTTATTATTTAGACAGTCAAGACATACAGTGAGAGTACTTAAAATGAAGTTATGTCTTAACATAACGTTCTATCTGCGTTGTAGATCTTTGTTCATTCATTACTATTAGGACTTCGGTTGTGTCCTCGGAACAGATATGGTCGTTTCCAAGCTCGCGCCACCCATAAACTCTTAGCTAAGACGTACCCACAGTGCCCCTTCTCCTAGTTAATCCAGATCGAGTTTGCCCGCCCCTATATAATAGACATAGTAATAGAAAAATATTAGAAGGTTCTGTCTGAGCAAATACCCTAACAAGGAGTTCCTAAAGCCCACCAGGAGTTCAGGCAAGGGGAAGGAGGGCAGGAAGTAATGAATGAACAAAGATCTACAACACAGATGGAACATTATGGTAAGACATGTATTTATTTCCAGTTTGATAACCGGGGAGGTCCACTGGGCTCAAGGAACCCATTTTCAGTGGAGGACCGGGGAGAAAAGTAATACAAAATGTAGTATTATATCATGAGATTTAGCAAAGTACAATTGCAAAATAGAAGAACATGCATTACACACATTTACATAGTGGATTAGGGAACCATTTACACAGCATTTAAGATGGACAGAGGCAGTAGATCATGTGTACATAGCTTTAAAAAATAACAATTATAAATCATCTGTGAATAGTTATAAAAACTAATATTTGAAGGATTGCAGTAAATACAATTTGCAGTAGAGTAGGGGAGAAATAAAGGTGGAAAGTACACTATTTGCTTTAAATACATTCATGATATTGGAGTATTCAGAGAGAGGCAGTTGTACAATAGAAAAAGAGGAGCGCATGCATGGCAGTGTTGATTATCTTTGTTAGACAGCATCAACATTTATATGTAGGCAGTAATGAGAATCAGTCACAGAAGGGGGAGAGAGAAGTATGCACAATATTTACAATATATACATTCAAAGGTACTGGTAATATATTACGTTAAATTCAGAGAGAGGGAGTTGTGTAGAAAAACAGCATGGAGTAGAGGTAGATGTAAAAGTACATGTAGAAGAGGCTTTAGTAGTTTAGGTAGGCAGAGTGCAATTACATTTCCAGTTAAGGGAGAGGTAGGAATGGAGCTGGGTTTTAAAATGTTCATAGTTTTCAGAAATTCTTGGATAGGGTGGGAGAGAATTCCATTTTTTGGCTAAGGAAAAGGATAGGAGAAGCTGACCAGCGGGACGTTTTGGTTTGTGTATAGAAAGTAGATTTTGGTGGGCAGATCGTAGGGTTCTGTGAGGGGTGTAAGACGGTAAGATGTTTGTTAGAGCTGAGCATATAGTTGGTTTAAAAATTAGTTTGTGAGCTGCAGTGATTTGGAGGTAGTCAAAGTGGTTGGGTAGTTTTAGCCACTTTAGCCGGTGGAGTGATGTACAGTGGTGGGAGAAGTAGTTAGATTTAGTTGCAAATTTTGAGATTTTGTTGTAACAGATTTCCAGTTTTGAAAAGATGGTGGAGGACAGGTTGGTTAGCAGGGGTGCATTGTACAGTAGTGATGGTGGTAAGTAGGTAGTGGCGAGTGTTTGTCTTGTAGATGGGGAGAGAAACTGGGAGTTTATATAGCATGCCAAGTTTCTGATGTGTTTTCTTAATATTTAGCTGAATGTGTATATAGAATTTCATAACTTCTTTATCCGATGTTGTAAATCTTTGTTCATTAATTAGGACAGAGTCCGCAGCTACTCCAGTCCTGGATGACCGTAAGGAAGGATATTCCTAGCACCATAGAACCAAAAGATGCTCGTCCCCTGGAGGCCAAATCCAATTTGCAATGAGAGCTAAAGGTATGAGGTCTTGCCCAAGTGGCTGCTGCGCAGACATCATCCATAGAGGCTCTGGAATGAAATGCTACAGAAGTAGCCATAGATCTGGTAGAATGAGCCTTTATCCTGGAAGGTAAGGATAGCTTATTCTGTTGGTAGATAAAGCTAATGACGTTTCTAAGCCAGGAGGATAAAGTCACTTTGGAAACAGGTTTACCCAATCTGGGTCCTGCAAAGGCCACAAACAACTGATCTATTTTCCTGAAAGATTTAGTATTGTCCAAATAACAACAAAGCTGCCGATGCACATCAAGGGTGTGCAAAAGGTACTCCCCTCTGTTAGAATGCTGAGGGAAGAAAACAAGAAGTTATGTACTCACCATAACGTTCAATGTATATAGTCCATCTCGCCTCACAGAATATCGGCTCCGACTCGGCCAAACTTTTCTAGCTCAAAGTCTTCTATTGGCTGGGCTAAGCAGGTATCCCATGGTGCACTGCTCCATATCCCCAGATCTAGTTTGCTGCGAATGCTCATTCATACCCCATGCAAACAAAACATCCAGGTAAAAAAGAATAAGCTGAAGGTGAAGGGAACTCTGTAAACAGAAACCTAACCTCCAGATCCTCCAGGAAGGGGGAAGGTGGGAGGGTAAGTAAGAATGTGAGGCGAGATGGACTACATACATCGAACGTTATGGTGAGTACATAACTTCTTGATGTTATGTAGTCCAATCTCACCTACATTCTTACCTGTGGGACAGCGTCCCTAGCACCTACATCCTGGGTGGCTCATAGGAAAATACTCCTGAGTACTGTGGAACCGAAGGACGACCTGCCCCTAGATACCACGTCCAATTTGTAATGAGAAACAAATGTGTGAGGAGAAGCCCAAGTAGCTGCAGCACATATATCGTCCATTGACAATCTGGCTTGATAGGCTGTAGATGTAGAAACAGCCCGAGTAGAGTGAGCCTTGACTGGAAACGGCAGGTCTTTTCCTCCGGCAGAGTAGGCAAAAGAGATGCAACTAGATATCCATCTGGATAGGGTGATTTTGGATACAGGGGACCCAATTTTGTTTTCCGAAAAGGAGACAAATAGTTGATCAGACTTTCGGATATCTTTTGTTCGGTGCAGATAGAAACTTAACTGTCTGTGTACATCCAATTGATGAAATTTTAATTCTGCCTTGTTTGAAAAATGAGGAAAGACAGGCAACTCAATAGATTGATTAAGATTAGATACGGAAGCCACTTTAGGAAGGAAAGAAGGGTTTGGTCTAAGAGAAACCCTGTCCTTATGGAAGATCAAGTATGGAGGTTTGATAGAAAGGGCTTGAATTTCTGAAACTTGGCTGGCTGAAGTGATTGCTATTAAAAAGGCTGTTTTCCAGGACAAGAATTTCAAATCACAGGTAGCTGCAGGCTCGAAAGGTGGTGAAGTAAGGGCTTGTAGAACAAAATTGAGATCCCAGGGCATGATAGGTTCGGAGACCGGAGGTCGGACTAATAGAGTACCCTTCAGAAAAGCCTTACAGAGTCCGTGAGCCATGAGACTAGGCTCATTAGCAACATGAAAATTAGAGATTGCTGCCAAATGAACTTTTATGGTAGCTGATGCGGAACCCTGATGGAAAAGCATAGACAAAAACTCCAAGACTGAAGTAATCGGGGCTGTGCAAGGATCAGTTCCTTGGGTATGCACCCAAATAGAAAACCTCTTCCATTTACTAGAATAAATCTTCTTAGTAGAAGGCTTATGAGAGGAAGATAAAATGTGAACTACTTCCGGTGAAAAATGATGAAGCCTAACTAACGATGGAAGTGGAGTAGCCAGGCTGTCAACCGGAGGGTCAGAGAGGGGTGGAACTGTCCCGACATATGTGTCAGTAAATCTGGTTTTGGGTCCAGAATCCAAGGAGTGCCACAATGTAGGGTTGGAGAAAGGGGAACCAGACTTGACGAGGCCAGTGTGGAGCAGTCAGAATCATTCTGCTTCCCAAGGATTGTGCTTTCTGAATCACTTTTGACAGCAAGGGAAACGGAGGGAAAGCATAAAGCAGACCGGAGGGCCAATCGTGAACTAGAGCATCCCTGTGTTACTCCCCCTGTGGGGGATCAGCGTGAAGTAGCTGCTGTATTTGGCATTGAGGGGGCTGGCAAAAAGGTCGCAGCAGGGCTGACCCCATCTGCTGAAGATTCATTCTGCAACTAGACGATTCAAGGACCACTCATAAGGCATCAGAATAGCTCTGCTTAGCCTGTCCGCTATCACGTTGGACTTCCCCGGAATGTGCGTTGCCACCAAAAACCGGTGGGAAGATACTGCCCACTGCCACACTCGCATGGCCTCTTTGCACAGGGGGTA
Source organism: Protopterus annectens (assembly GCF_019279795.1). Classification (NCBI taxonomy): domain Eukaryota; kingdom Metazoa; phylum Chordata; order Ceratodontiformes; family Protopteridae; genus Protopterus; species Protopterus annectens. Next base: position 645,991,114 of record NC_056726.1, on the reverse strand, counting down.
AGATCTGGTTCCCCCTTGCTTGTTTAGATACCACACTACTGACATGTTGTCCGAGTGTAGTGCAATCATCCCTAGAGGCAGAAAGATCTGAAGTGTCTGCAACGCAAGTAGCACCGCTCTCATCTCTAGGACGTTGATATGCAGATGCATCTCGTGATCTTGCCAAGTGCCTTGGACTGTCCTGCCAAGATAATGCCCCCCCTACCCCATCTGGGAGGCATCCGTGGTCACTGTGGCAACCGGGATGGGTGGAACAAAGGGTTTTCCCCTGTCCAAATTGTTGGTGCAAATCCACCAACTGAGATCCTGTTTGCATCTGTCCGTGAGCAAAATGGGGTGAGAAAGTGGAAATTTTTGGAGAGACCATTGAACAAAGAGGAGCCATTGAAGAAATCTCATGTGCAATCTCACTAGAGGGACCATCATAATTGTTGCTGCCATGGTCCCCAGAAGTTGAAGAACCCATCTTGCCTTTACTTTCCTCAGGGGCATCAGGGTGTGTCTCTGTTGCTGTAAGACTCTGATCCTTTCCTGTGGTAAAAATGCTTGCATTCGAACGGTGTCTAATTCTGCGCCTATAAAGGTGACACGCTGTGAGGGCAACAAGGCAAATTTTTCTCAAATTAGTGTTATGCCCAACTGTTGACATAGAGTGATGGTAGCATCCCTGGTTTGGACTAGTAGATGCCTGGTGGGGGCGGTAAGGAGCCAGTCGTCCAGATACGGAAACACTTGGAATCCCTGACGTCTCAAGTGAGCAGTCACCACCGCCATACATTTGGTGAACACCCTGCGGGCTGTGGTGAGACAAAAGGGCAGGGCTCGAAACTGGAAATGACTGGCTCCCAGCCGGAAGCGTAGGTGACTCCTGGATGCCCTGTCCATTTTGACATGGTAGCAAGCATCCTTGAGGTGGATGGAGCACATCCATACCTCTTCTCCCAACAATGGGAGAATCGATTGTAGTGTGACCATACGGAACTTGGACTTCTGTACATAGTTGTTCAGTCGGCTGAGATCTAATATGGGTCTCAGGTCCCCTGTTCTTTTCGGCACCAAAAAGAATCTAGAGTAAGTCCCTAATCCGACTTGGTCTGAGGGGACACGCTGGATGGCTCCTTTTCCTAGCAGCTTTGAAACCTCTGAGGCTGCTTAATCCCTTTGACTGGGTGGAATGTCTGGGATTTTTCTGACTGAAGGGGGGTCTGACGTAAACGGAATGACATAACCTCCGGAAAATATTCGTAATACCCATCGGTCCTGGGTGATGCTTTTCCAGGCTTCCGGATATAACAAAATTCGACCCCCGACTGGCTCCGGATAAGCACAGCCAGGCACTCCCTCAGGAACGAGAGTAGGGAGTGCCGCGAAAGGAATCGCAGTCTCCCAAATTCCGGGGGCCCCCTGTGACTCTAGGGCAGCGTCTCCCTGAATAACCTCCCCCTCCTCTGCATCTGGAGGGGGACTCACCTTGTACGGCAGGAAAAAACCTCTGTGATTTTTTGAACCACATCTTCCCACCCCGCTGGGCCTTGGGGTAAGGCCTAAAGGGAAGGGAAAAATGGACCCCTACGGCAGACAGGGTATTTCCTCTTGTTTGCACCTAGTGAGGGTGTCTTTCACTTTGGTTCCGAACAAAGAAGAACCATCAAAGGGGGCGTCAGTGAAAGAAGACTTGAAGGCCTCCACGAAGTGACAAAGGCGCAACCAGGCTTGCCTTCTAAGGGTGACTCCTGAGCTTGCTGCCCTACTCGCTCCATCGGCTGCATATGAGATGAGCCACATGGAGGAGTTGACGATGGAATTGAGGGTAGACACCTGGGCGTTAACCATCTGGGCCACTGCCTCAGGAACGTTATCCGCAAGAGTATCTCCTAACTCCTTGAGGAAATCTCTCTGGAGCCGAGTGAAATGAGACAGATAGTTCAGCAACCGTAAGGTAAAGGTTGCTGATGAGAGGGTACGCTTCCCATACTGGTCCATGGTCCTAGACTCCTTGTTAGGAGGATGGATGGAAGAAGAAGTCTCTGCTACTTCCTTCTGAGTGGCCGCCGCCACCACCATGGCATCCACAGGGACTCCTTTGGACAGAAACTCCTTACCCGGGGAGCAGAAAGAAACTTGTTGGGATGCCTGGGTATGGGGTCCACAGAATGAGGGTTTTCCTACACCCTCCGACAAATTAAATCTAGGAGCTCGAAGGGTGGGGACACCCAGGAAGCAGAGGGCTGAGCACCAAAGGCCTTAAGGAAGACCGACTCCTCCTCGGAGGGGGCTTTGGACGGCCAGTCACCTCTTTGTTTCAGTATCTCCAGGATGTCGGAGAAGGAAACATCATCAGAGGATGACTTGGGGGACCCCTCCGATTCCTCGAGGTCAGTATCAGAGGTGAGAGACTCATCCTGGGAGTCTATGTGCTTCCTCTTGCACGTTTTCTTTCTAGGGGGCTCTTCAAGCACGAACTCTGAAGGGCCCTCAGAAACTTGGGGACCACTCGTGGGGGTATTCCTAGGCCTTGGTGCTCCGCTGTCTACAGATAGGAGGTGATCAGAGGCTCTCACCGGAGTGGTGGGTGACAGAATGACCGACCTGCATGATGTAGCTGACGATCTGGCCAGCGCAGTCTGCATGGCCTCAAAGGCAGGCCCCCCCAAGTCAGAGGACCGGCCAGCCTCCAAGACCAAGACAGGAGTCGGGGTCCCTCAAGCCGAGGCACCAAGCGGAAAACTTGGAACCGAAATATGTCCTGAGATGTCCCCCTCGGGCCTGACTGAAGAATCTCGAGTCCCAAACCCCGTGAACGGAGCTGATGGGGTCGGAGCCATCGTCGGTACCGATAGGCCCGGGGGGGCCATCGGAACCAACCTAGGAACATCACATGGCGCGAAACACTCTGGCTCTGAAGACAGAGATGCGCTCGGAGGAGGAATGATCAAAGAAGGGGTCAGGATGGGCTCCGGAGCCGAAAACAATTTTGCCAAAACCGGTGACTGGAGGAGCCTTTGCACCACCCTATCAACATCCACATCAGAAAGGGTCCTGGAGGATTTGGAGGACAGGGAGGGAGATCGAGATCTCCTCTCAGGTGAAGCTGGTCTAAGACTCGGCGATCGGCTCTGAAGCGGTTCCAATATAATTGCAGCCGACACCGGTTCCATCAACACCGACACTTCCTGTGGCCCCGAGGACAGTGGAGCTGAGGAGGTCGAAGCAAGTTTTGTGACTTTCTCCAGAGGCTCCGAGGAAACTGAAGGAGCCGGAGATCTCTTTTTAGATTTTGAGGACTTAGATTTAGCACTGGGAGAAGAATTAATGGCCTCTTCGAAAGAGGGTTTCAAGAGTCCCTTTAAAATCAGCTTATTCTTTCTTTCTTGGAGCACTCTGGGACTAAAGGCATGGCAGAAGCTGCAGGACTCCTGCAGATGGATGGCTCCCAGGCAATAAACACAAACTGAGTGCCCATCAGTGATGGACATTTTGTAACTGCACTTAGTGCACTTTTTAAAACCCGAAGGTTTGTGCTCCTTGGAATCCTTGGACATTTTCCAACAAGCAATCACAAAAAACCAACACAGCACTAGTCACTGTCTGACAAGAAAGGACCCAGACACACAACACCAGAAAAAGCAGGAACAAGTTAGAAACTGCACCGCACACACACAACCCTCAGGAGGAACACGCACTGAAACAAAAAAGGCCAAAAACCTCTAACTAAAATGGTTTTCTGACCACAAATAGCACGGCGAAACAGACACTAAAACCTCTAACTTAAACGGTTTTAGCGCGAACAACACAGGACAAGAGGACTAGGTCCCCTAACTGAAATGGGCCTAGCGCGAAAGAACAGTTAGCGGGATACCACAAACCACAAACACACTACCTAAACCAAAACAACACTAAATAGACACTAGCTATGAAAATAGCTTTTATTTTGTAAGAAATTTTCTCAAATAACAAGAAAAAAGGTACTTAGCCACAGCCAAGAGCGAGTCCACGTCCGAGCTACACAAGCGGCAAACGAGATCTGGGGATATGAAGCAGTGCACCATGGGATACCTGCTTAGCCCAGCCAATAGAAGACTTCAAGCTAGAAAAGTGTGGCCGAGTCGGAGCCGATATTTGGCTCCGAACCCACGGGTAAGAATGCAGGCGAGATTGGACTACATAACATCCAGCAGGTCAATAGATTGGTTAATGGAAAATCCAGAAATGACCTTGGGCAAGAAAGAAGGGTCAGTCCGAAGGGACACCCTATCCATGTGCAAGATCAAGTAAGGTCTCTTGACACTCAAGGCCTGCAGCTCAGATGCTCTCCTCACTGAGGTAAGTGCTACTAGAAGTAAGGTTTTCCATGACAAAAATTTTAAATCACATGAATCAAAGGGCTCGATAGGAGGACCTGTGAGAGACTGAAGCACCAAAGTCAAGTCCCAGGGTTCTAAGGGAGGCTTGACCGGAGGTTTAACATGTAATACTCCTTCCAAAAATGTCTTGCATAGGCAGCGTGGCATAATCAAAGAATTATCAAGTCCATTATGAAAATTGGTGATACTTGCTAAATGTACAGTGATCATCGATGCTGAGGCTCCTGCATGTAAAAGAGTAGTCAGGTATTGTAGGATCTTTCGAATAAGCATAGAAAAAGGGTCTAAGTTCTGATCTTTGGCTCAAATAGAGAACCTAGTCCATTTACTAGAATAAACTTTCCTGGCGAAAGGTTTGTGTGAAGCCAGAAGAATTTCACGAACAGGAGATGGGATGTCAGGCAGCCTGGCAATCACTGGAAGTGGAGGAACCAAGCTGTGAGCTTGAGACTGTGGAGGTTCGGATGAATCAGTCCCGGAGGATGAGATAACAGGTCTTGGGAATGATCCAGGATCCACGGGCTGTGAAACAGATGAGGTCATAGAAACGGAAAGTAGACTTGATGGGGCCAGTAGGGGGCAATGAGGATCACTATGCTTCTCAACCTCTGAGCTTTCTGGAGAAATTCTGGAATGAGGGGAAATGGGGGAAAGGTATATAGAAGACCCGGAGGCCAATCATGCGTTAGAGCATCCCTTGGGGTTCCCCCTGAGGGGAGATCAGGGCAAAGTAGCTTCTGCATTTGTAGTTTAGGGGAGTAGCAAACAGATCGCAGCAAGGCTTGCCCCAGTGTTGGAAGATCCAATCCACTGTAACAGGGTTGAAGGACCATTCGTGAGGCATCAAGATGTTCCTGCTCAGATTGTCCACAATAAGGTTGGAACTCCGAGGAATGTGTGTTGCTATAAGAAAGCTGTTGGAAGCTATCACCCAGTGCCAAATTCTCATGGCTTCCTGACACAGGGGGTAAGACCTGGTTCCACCTTGCTTGTTGATATACCAGACGACTGACATGTTGTCTGACTGAACTGCAATGGTCCCAGAGGGTAGGGATGCATGGAACGCTTGCAATGCTAAGAGAACTGCCCTCAGTTTCAGGACATTTATTTGCAAATTGGCCTCCATGGGGGACCAGGTGCCTTGGACCATCTTTGCCTGGAAATGCCTCCCCACCCTAACAGGGAAGCGTCCGTGGTCACCATGGCTGTGGGCTGGTAAAGACAGAATGGTCGACACCAAAGATTCGTTTGTGGCTTCATCCACCATAGCATTTTTTCTTGCAATGGTTTGTAAGACATATCATGTGGTCGAGTTAGAAATGACCATTGTGTCGAAAGGAGCCACTGCAGGATTCTCATGTGCAGCCTCGCCAGTGGTACTAACATTATGGCAGCTGCCATGGAGCCTAGGAGTTGCAGTAGAAGACATGCTGGTACAAAGGTCTGAGGAAGAAGGTCTTGAATTTGGTGTCTTATTTTCGAAAGCCTGTGAGTGGGGAGAGAAGCTTGACAGGATGTTGTGTCGAAGACCACACCAATAAATTCCAGTGTCTTCATTGGGGACATCCGAGATTTGTCCTTGTTGATTGTAATCCCCAAGTGGAGAGTGAGACCTTTGAGTGTAAGAGAGGCTGCAGACTAGGAGATTCCTGGTCGAAGCGGTAAGGAGCCAATCGTCTAGATAAGGAAACACCTGGAATCCTTGTAGTCGAAGATGAGCTACCACAACTGCCATAGCTCCCAGCAGGAAGGGGAGAAACCTCCAGGAGCGGTGATACATCTTTATGTGGTAGTACACATCCTGGAGGTCTATGGAGCACATCCAGTTGTCCCTCCCTAGGAAGGGAAGAATGGACTGTACCGTGACCATCACGAATTTTTGATGTTTGATAAATTTGTTCAACAGGCTGAGATCCAGGATTGGTCTCCAGTCCCCTGTCTTTTCTGGCACTAAAAAGAACCTCGAGTAAAACCCGGATCCTGTCTGGCCTGGTGGGACTGGTTGGATGACTCTTTTTCTTAGCAGCTTTTCTATTTCTAAGGCTGCTAATTCCTCTGATTGGGTAGTACATCAGGGATTCGTTTGACGGGTCTGGGAATTAAACTGAATGGTATTTGGTAGCCTCTGGATATTATTCTCTGCACCCAAACATCGGTAGTAGTAAGATGCTAGGCTGGTAAGTACACAGAAAAACGACTGACTGCTTCCAGAGGAAAGCAATTGGGCTACTGCTCAGGAGTGCTGGTAGGGTCTGCCGGAGAAAGAATCTCTAGCTCCCTGGTTACACGGACGCCTCTATCCCGAAAGGGGAGTCTTCCATAGGAGTTGCCCCTTCTGCCCCAGGGGCAGTGTTCACGAGTGTCATGAAAATATCCTTGGGATTTCTTGAACCACATTTTTCCTTCCTTCTGGTTCCTGGAATAGGACCTCTGGTGGTTGGAAAAGCGTATGCCCACAGCAGACAAGGTCTTTCTATCTTTCTCACTATGTGCAAGTGTGTCTCATACTTTGGGTCCAAAAAGTGCAGATTTGTCAACAGGTGCATTGACAAAGGAAGATTTAAAGGGGTCTGTGAAGTCACACAACTGCATCCAAGCATTACACCTCATGACAATGCTTGATGTGGCAGCTCAAGCTGCCCCCGCGGTGGTGTGAGATATCAAACGCATCGAGGAGTTCGAGATGGATTCAAAGGTAGCTAGCTGTGAGGTGACAGTGTCACGCACCTCATCAGGCAGTATCCCCACCAAAGAGGAAGACATTTCGGAAATTAGGTCTCTTTGGAGGCAAGTAAAGTGTGCCAATTAGTTCAACGATTGAATGGCGAAGGTCGCTGAAGCATAGGTCTGCTTCCCTAGTCTGTCCATGGTCTGGAACTCCCTGTTTGGAGGATGGACAGTGGAACTATCTTCTGCCAGTTCCCTCTTGGTGGCCGCCACCACGACCATAGAATCAACTGTCAACTGCTTAGACCAGTGGGGCTGGTCTTCAGGTGTAGATATAATTTTGTCTGGCCTCTGGGGGACAGGTTCTACATTGTCTGGGGCCTTCCAGGCACGCTGCACAATGAGCTTAACAAGGTCATCTGCTGGTGGGGTCACCCAGGAAGTAGATGGCCAGGCACAGAAGGCCTGCAAAAACACTGATTCCTCAGAAGAAAGGTTAAAGGACTTCCAGTCTCCCCACTGCTTGAGGATTTCGAGAATGTCTCCGAATGAGACGTCGTCTGGGGGAGACTGTGGGGACCCTTCCCCCTCATCACAATCAGTGTCTTCAGTGATAGATTCCTCCGGGGAATCAAGATGCTTCCTTTTCCACAATTTCCTCCAGGGTGGCTCCCCAGTGAGATCTTCTGAGGAGGACTCCAGAGAAAAGGTTCCCTTCAAAAGGGGGGGGTCTTGCAACTCCCGTGCCTGGGGTCCCAAAATAGAGGGCTGGGAGAGGTGCATGCTAGAGGGGGATTCTGATACTGATGTCATTGGTGCTGACTGCGAGCCTGCAGAGTCAAGGACCCTTTCCATCACCCAGACAGCAGGCCCGCCTGAGGAGGGATGGGAGCCTGGAACCAGGAAGGACAACCTTAGAACCTGGGTCACACCCCGGCCTGAGGAGCCCACCTCCAGGTGAGGAGCTCCGAGAGGACTGGAAGCCGGAGCCATAGACATATGTGGCACCAGTGAGAAAATAGGCACTGGGCTAGGTAACAAGGTACGGACGGTCCAAGCACTGCTACGAGAGAGCATCGGCTCCACCAGAGCCGAAGCAGCAAGGGTGTTCGATGACAACAGGGAAAAAACTGCTGTTGGAGCCAAGACAGTATGCACTGGAGTGGACACTGGAACAGAGATCCCGGCATCTGAGTAGAGGCCAGAGGAGGATAAACAGGGGAAGATGTAGTAAAAGATTCCAAGCCAAGAGGGACGGAAGGTCTAGCTGGAATGGGCAATCCCCTAGTTGCCAGAAGCTGGTCCACAACCCGCACTAAATCTAATTCAGAAAAACTCCTAGTGGATCTGAAGGCGGCTGCTGAAGAAGAATCAGGTCTTTCTAGAAAGGGGCTAAACCTCTGCCCCAAAAAAGGGTTGCAAGTTGGAGAGTATCTTGTCCTTGGCAGATATTAGAGTTTTGGAGCCGATGGAGCCAAAGAAACTGTCGTCACCGTGGCCGGGGATGGTGCCGAAGCAGGTACAGTCATAGGAGCTAATGTCAGATCCAAGGATGGCGCCGAGGTTGGAACCGAAATAGGGGTGAATATCACGGATGGCACTGAGGGAGAAGATACAGAGCCTGGTGCTGAAGAGGTCTGCACCGAGGGCGCCGGCGAAGCCGACTCAGTTCCATAACTGACGGAGATGCAGGAACCAAGTAACTCCGTTTTTCCTTATGTTTTTTGGTTGTTGGAGGGGGTGAGACCTCTGACCCAGACAGAGCCACCGAAAAAGGTGTCTTGATTAAACCTTTTAAAATAAGCTTATTTTTACATTCTGCTAGTGTACGATTACTAAAACTAGCACAAATGTCACAGTCAGCTTTAATATGATCCACGCCCAAACAGTAGATACAACGAGCATGTGTATCCGAGTTAGGAATCTTATGTCCACACTTGTCAAGCTGTTTAAACCCCAACTTAGCTTTGTCTGACATAGTAAGGCAACAAGGCTATCCTATAGAAAAAACAAAATAAGGGGGAGAAGAAGGGGAGAGAATACCAACGATGGTATTTAAAAAATACCACAAGTGGTAAGGAAGGGCCTGTTAAATGTAGGAGAGAGGGACACAGTACCAATAATGGTAGAAATTAAATTACTAAGGTAAAGGGTAGGGAATAGAATTAGGTTATTGGCGACAGTGAGAAAAGGCTAAATTAACTAAAAAATAAAAAATTGTAAAGAGAAACTACCTTAAAAATGACAATTTTCTACTTAGCTTTGAGAGAGATGGCTAGCATGTCTGACTAGGAATGTGACAAACAAGATCCGGAGTAATGAGGAGAGGGGCATTATGGGTAGGTCTTAGCTGAGAGTTTTTGGCTGGCGCAAGCTTGGAAACGGCCATATCGGTTCCGAGGACGGAACCAAAGTCCTAATAGTAATTAATGAACAAAGATTTACAACATCAGATGTACTTTTTTTTTGATCTGTTTGAATTTCACCAACTGTATTATTTTTATTTCTCCTGTGATTAAAACTCTGGTGTTTATTGTACTTAGATATTCAGTATTCTCGTGTTTTTTTATTTTATTATTAAATATTTTTATGCCTTTCATTGTGGCTGGTCTTTTATTGAATACTTTTAACATCTTGAGAGTACTTGTGCTTATTTTAGTGACGCCCTGGCCACTATGAAAAGCCTGGCTGCTTTGGTTACACACTACCGTTTATGTTAGTATTGATTTTACTCCGTATAATTGGATAACCTTGTAACAGCTTGTGAGTGGTTGATTGGTGGCAGTGTAGTTACCTTATAGGCTGGGCAGAAGGAGTACAGTCAGTAAATCTATATCAGCCTTTCCCAGGAGTGTGTATATGCGAATATCAAATACCCCGGTGTGGGTGTGTCAGCTTCTTGGAACTGGGACACAGTGTTCCAAAATGGATCCTGTTTGGGAAATGGAGCGACACCAAGTCCAGTCCCAGATCTAGATCATGTTCTCTTTGTGCTCTTGTGGGAAATTGTACTTGATGTAGAGAGTTGCATTTGAAAATACTGTGCAAATCCATTCATGTTTTTAGTGACAGTCTCTCACCGGTGTCAGTGGTGAGAATTGAGGCTCCTGCAAAAAGAGGCCATCACATAGTGGTGGCACAGCGGTGGGATATTAATTGAACTTAAGTAGTCTGTGGGCAGATATCACTGAAGGTGTGTGTACTCTCAAAAGACACAAGGTAAACAGTCAGAGTTTCATTTTCAGAACAGCTTTATTCATTTTTGTTAGTTTAGTTTAGTCAGGGAAAGCAGGCAAAGTTGTCAGCAAAGGCTTATGGTGAGCTAACAAAGAACCAGTTGGCCAAAATATGTGAAGCCAAAGGACTGGTGCATGCTAACCAGACTAAAGAGGAAATGATTTCAGCTTTAATCACAGCTGCATGTGGACCAGTGGCCAGGAGGAAAGCCAGTCTGGTGATGGAGATATGCAGTCTTCAGAAACAGGACAGCTCACCTTTTCCTCAGAGGACTTAAAAATCCATTTGGATTTAGAGAGACTTGAATTGGAGACCAAACATTTGGAGACCAAAAAGAGGCTTGAACTGGAGACTGAAGAAAAGGAGCAGCAGTGTCAGCATGAACTGGAGACCAAGCATTTGGAGTTGGAGTCAAAGGACAGACTGTAGCATTTGGAGGCCGAAGAGGGGCTGCGTCATTTGGAGATCGAAAAAAATGAGAGACTGCAGTGACTGGAAGCTGAAGAAAAAGAGAAGCAGCAATAACATGAGAGGGATATGTTGACCCTTCATCAGGGTTTTGTAGGTAATGGTAATGGGGAAGGGAATAACTAGACCCCAGAAGCAATAAAGGTCAGTAAATTTCTTCCACAATTTGCAGAGGGGGATGATTTTGATAGTTTTATTCATATATTTAAAAGAGTATGTAAGCAGTATAATATTGACCAAGAGCTCTGAGTATGGTTCCTGATACCCTTACTCCATGGTAAAGCTGTAATTGCCTTTTCTTAATTGTCGGATACTGATTGTTTTACTCTATCGTAGTTTAAACACTGTTTATTGAACTGTTATAAGTTAACATCTCAAGCCTACAGAAAAAAAGTTTTGTGAATATAGACGCAGGGCAGATGCAAGTGTATGTGATTATACTACTGAGTGATGCACTTATTTTCATTGGTGTGTAAGTGGGTGTCAGATCACCACTTTTGAAAGACTGGAAGACCTTTTGATGAGGGAACACTACCTTAATACTTGGCCTTAGGACAAGAGAATCTGGTTGGCAGACCATGAATGTAACTCTGCAGATGAGATGGGAGAAAATGGGATCTGTATTTAGCAAACAGGGCATCACTGTAGAAGAAAGGGATGCCTAGTACTGCACATGGATATAAGGGAACCCATGGTGGGCAGCCTAAATCACCCCAAGAGAGTCATCCAGTAACAGGGGAAGCCACTAGTTCAGGTACATGGCCAGGATCAGGGTTTAGGTGTTTTAAATGTAACCAGAGGAGCCATGTTGCATATAAATGGCCACTGAAGCAAAGTGGGGAACAACAAGTGTGGAAGCCAGCAAGTGGGAATAACAGAATGCCAGTAGGAAGTTGTCTGGAAACAACAGGGGCACCATACTTTCACTAATGTTTGTATCCTATTTTAGTGGATGGAAGACAGGCTACTGCCAAGAGAAACACAGCCTCTGACATAACCATTGTGAAGCCTGCAGTGGTTAAAAGGCAGTAGCAGTACTTTCTTGGGCAGCCCACTCCAACCAGCCCTTTAGGAGGGATCCCATTCCAAATGCCTTTGGCCAGGGTTGACCTTGACTGGGAGGGTGGAAAAGGAAGCAAGCAGGTAGTTCTGTTTGAGGATATTTCTGCAGATGTCTTGATAGGGAATGATTTTGATAATGCAGTACCTTGTGTGCATGCAGTTATACGTAGTCAGGCTTGGAGACAGGCATATAGGTCTGGTGGCCTGGGGATGACCCAGGCAGACCCCACACCTGAAGCTGGGGCTGATGATGTGGCTAGTTCAGGGAGGGAGCTACCTTGTAGCAGTGAGCCTGAAAGTGAGTCATAGCTGCTGGCAGGTACTGATGTTCCCACAGAGAGGGTGACTGCAAGGATAGAGGTGAGTGGTAGCACCCAGGCTGACAATGGGCATCGCTGTCAGAAGATAATAGGCTTCCTGTGGAAGGGGAGCTCAGTGGGGTCACAAAAGTACAGTTGAGGCAGGCTCAGCTTTTGGACCCTACCTTATGAAGCATGAGGGGAGTAGTTAAGGAGACACCTGATAAAAGGAAAAGGGGAGACTGGATACTGGAATAAAGGGTTACTCTATAGAGAGTTGACTCCTGAGGGAGGGCTAGAGGGTGAGGTAATACAGCAGTCGGTCATCCCCAGAGCCTCCCATCTGGCACTTCTAGCCATAGGCCATGACATTCCTTTTGCAGGTCATATGGGCATAAAGCATACCAAGAGATGTATTACGCAGAACTTTTATTGGCCTGGGATTGCAAGGGATGTGGCAGGGTACTGCAGGACCTGTGAGCAGGTCAAAAGGTAGGCGAGGAAGGGGACAAGGTCAAAGCTTTGTTGATGCCTTTGCCTGTGATTGAGAAGCCATTTCACAGGGTAGGTAAGGATACTGTGGGGCCTCTGAGTACCCCAAGATCTACAGGGAAGAAGTATATACTGGTGGAAGTAGATTATGCTACTAGATACCCTGACATGTTGAGTCGTGCCCTCCGTCGAGGCAGAGAAGGTGGCAAATGCTTTGTTAGAGATTTTTCAGCAGGGTAGGTTTCCTGAGAGAAATTCTGACTGACAGAGGTGCCAATTTCATGTCAGATCTGCTGGCTTCTCTTTGGAAGAGTTGTGGGGTGAAGCACCTAAAGGCCACCCCCCCATACTGAGGACAGGTTAAACTATACACCAAAGACCATGCTGCATTTGCAGATCAGTTTAGGAGAGAGTGGTACAAATATTTGCCCCATCTACTGCCTGCATACAAAGGGGTACCCCAGGAATCCACAGGTTTTTCACCCTATGAGTTGCTGTATGGGCATAGGGTGAGGTGGGCTTTTAGCCTTGATTCGTGATGAGTGGGAGGATGAATGTGAATCCCACAAATAATCTGTTGTGGCACACATCCTAAACCTCAGGACAAGGATTGAGGAGCTCATGGGCTTGGCCCAGAAGAACCTGGCAGGAGCCCAAAAGCAGAAAAAGGTCTGCTATGACAGGAATGCTCAAGCCCGAGAATATGCTGTGGGACAGCAGGTTATGGTGCTCACTCTTGTCAGACACAATAAGCTGCAAGAAACTTGGGAGGGACCCTTTGAAGTGGTAAGGAAGGTTAGTGATGTTTACTTTATTATTTATTTATTTAACATTTCATTTACCAGGAGAGGTCCAACTGAACAACGGCTGTCCATTTTCAGTGGAGTCCTGGGAGAAAAGTTCCAAGGAAGTAACAGTGTGAATACACACGATCAATAACAAGAAAGTTAGCATACAGGTAAAAAACAGTTAAATGCAAAAACAATCACATCGTACAGTCAGGTTACATGTCTACAATAACAGGTTACATGACTACAATAACAGTACAATCTGAGTAAATAAGATACTCAGGAGTAGGTCAATATTTATCATCTTTACAAGCAGTACATTGCAGGCGACAGTATGTTGAATGCATTGGAGGCTTCAGCAGGTAGTCTGCATACAGGGCAGTGAGGATTCGGGGGAGGGTCTTTGCAGTTACAGAGAGGGTTAGCAAAGAAGTGTGATCTAAGGAGGACTTTGAATGTGCTTGTGTAATTTTGTAATCTGAGTTCAGGTGGGAGGGTGTTCCATACTTTTGCAACCTCGTGAGAGAGTAGGGCTTCTCCAGAGTTGTTCTTACATGGACTGACTTCAATCAGGGATTTGTTACTTGATCGTAGTTCCCTGGTGGAGCTGTAAAAGTTTAACATGTTAGCTAGGGCAGGGGTTCTCCCAGGATGGTACAGAATTTGATGAGCTATGATGAGTTGGTGGTAGTGCAGCAGGTTTGGAAATTCTAAACAGTGTAGTTTAAGTAGGGATGCGTAGGGGTGGGAGTGTGATCTACTATTGGCAGCGAACCTAGCTATTTTATTGTAGCATATGGAGAGTTTGTTCAGGTCGGTTTTATTAATGTTGGTAAGAACTGGAGAGGTGTAAAGCAATGTTGATAAGAGATGTGTTCTGGCTATTGTGGTTCTAGACACGGGTTAGGAACTGTTTACAACGATAGAGGCAACCTCTTTTTTGTGGACTTTAGAGATAGTTTGTGATGTGTTTTTTGTACTTAAGTTGTTGATCAATTGCGACATCTAGCAGTTTGGCCTCATCTACAGGGGTGATGAGGGTGCTGTTGGCTGACAGGATGGTGAAGGTGGGTCACAGGGTTTAGGTGGTTGGAATAGCATTAGCTGTGTTTTTGAGGGTTTAGTATGCGTTGGTGGTTGTCTAGCCAGTTCTCTACCTCAGTGAAGGATTCCTGTGCTTTACTTTGTAGTACATGGATGTTGGGTGCTGAGCAGATTATGGTTGTGTCATCTGCATACTGGACAATATTGGCTTTAGTGGATGCTAGGTGGAGATTATTTGTAAATATGTTGAAGAGAAGGGGGCCAAGGATTGAGCCTTTTGGGATGCCGCATGTGACGGGGAGTGAGAAGGATAGGGAGTTGCCCCATTTGACAGACTGTGAGCGGTTGTTTAGGTAACTTTTAAACCATTGTAGAGTGAGGTTATTGAGGTTGAGTTCAGAGAGACAGGTAAGGAATTTGTTATGGGAAACTGTATCAAATGCCTTGGGGAAATCTAGGAATGTGGCGGAGACCAGTTGCCCTTGGTTCCTGTGTGAGTTTATGGTATTGGAGAGGTTGATTAGGGCAGTGTTGGTGCTATGGGATGGTCTAAATCCATGTTGGGTTTTGGATAGCAGGTTGTTGGTTAGTAGGTGGGTAAGGAGTTGGTGATGGATACATTTTTCCAGAATTTTTGAGAGAGGTGATAGGATAGCAATAGGATTGTAGTTAGAGAGGTCACAGAGGGGCCACCCTTGTGGAGGAGGATGATATATGAGGGTTTCCTCAAGGATGGAATGGTGCACATTGAAATAGATATATTAATGAGTAGGGAGATGGTGTAGGCAATGGTCTTGGATGCCATTTGAAGATACTGGGCTGGGAGACAGTCGGCGGCTAGGGTGGTAGGTTTAAGATTTGCTAAAAGTTTTTGAATGGCTGATATTGGTACTGGGTTAAGTGAGAAGGGGTGGAATTAGTTTGGCAGTTTAAGGATTGTGGTTGGGTTGTGGGTGATATATCGTTTACTAGTTTAAGTATGGAAGAGGTAAAGTAGTTATTGAAGTCTGAGGCTATGTCAGGGTCAGTACCTTTGATGTCTGGAGGTGGTATAGTAGTTTTTCCGGGCTGGAGGATGCTATTCACTGCAGCCCAGAACTTTTGTTGGTTGTTACTGTGTTTCTTTTGTGGGGGAATATAGTGTTTTTTTTGTCCAACCTGACCTGTTTTTTTTTGCTTTATTTTTGAGTTCAGAAAAGGTTTGCCTAGTTTTGGGTGTTTTTGTGTTTTCTCCAAGTTATCCAAACTTTGTCCCTAACCTTGAGTAAGATCTTTGTGGTTTTGTTTAGCGAGGGGGCAGGGTTACTGCATACTCTTATTGTTTTCAGTGGGGCTAGTTAGTTTAGAATCTGTAGGAATTTGGAGTTAAAGAATTCTACTGTGTTGTCAGGGGGAGGGTTTTTAGAGGGGACCAGTTGCAGGATTTTAGGGTTTCTAAGAATCATTCTGAGGAGAAGTTTTTTTGGGAGCAGGTTTGTAACAGGGAGGGTGGGTTGGTATTTTTCAGTTTGTGCCGAAGGAGGAAAGTTGGGTTATGGTCACTGAGGGAGTCTGGTAGTATCCCGCATAGGTGGGCAGTATTAGGCTGGTTAGTGAGGGTCCAGTCTAAGGTGGATTCACGCTTGGTGATTTTGTCAAATCTTGTGGGAGAGTGTATAAGTTGAGTAAATTTATATGTGGTTAGTGGCTGTTGATGAATGTACACTGTTTCAGTCGATGATGACATCACCTAGGACTATAGTTTCTTGGGAAAGGGAGTGGGAAGCCCAGTGGAGTAAAGATTCTAGGGTCCTAAGGTTATCTCCTGGTGGTATATAGATGCTGAGTAGGTTTAGTTATTTGTGATGGTTTAGGAGGAATTTGGTGAATAAGGTCTCAGCATTGTTGAAATGTGGGGTTTCTTTTTGAAGGAGCTGAACGTTTAAATTGGATTTATAAAGAAGGGCTATTCCGCCTCCTCTTCTGTGAGCTCTATCTACTCTCAATATATTAAAGCCAGGTGGGGTTACAGAGTTATCTTTAATATGGGGTTTAAGTCAGGTTTCTGTAATCACCATAATATCTGGGTTGTATACAGAGATGACTCCATGTAACTGTTCTATTTTGTTCATGATGCTGTGAATGTTTAGGTTCAGTACGAGTATATCAGTGGATTTGTGCTTAAATGGGAGGTTGGGGTTGGATGTGGTATGGGGGATATCTGTTGGGCCGGGGTTGGGGTGGATGTCCCCTCCTAGTTGTAGTTGGGTTACAATGCTGGCAATGGTTTTAAGGTAGAAGATTGTTAAGAAGTGATGTTTGAGGTTGGGGTGTTTTTTGGACTGTGAGGTGTAAAGGATTGGAGAGGTGAATTGAAAGATAAAAGGATAACGGATGACTGGTTGTGTGTTTGTAGGTATGGAGGGGTTGCTTATGGTGTGTGGTAAGGTGGGGGGATTTGATGCAGTGCATGATGTTGAGTGAGTGGTGATATGTAGTGCTACTGGAGATTATGAAGAAACAAATGGATAGAGAAGGTAAAGAGTATTTGGATGATGCGGTTATGGGAGTGTGGGGTTAGTGTCATGGTGTCTGTGAGGTCTATGTATTGCAGGATTGTGGTGGGGTGTATGCAGTGTGTGGTTTGTTGAAAAAGAGGGAGTGGTAGGTTAATGGAGTGTGGGTGTGGCCTAATCTTGAATTGTATTGCAGTGACTGGATGATGGGTGTGGCAAGTGAGTCAGGTGATGTGGGGTAAGTATAAATCTAGGAGTACTGGGGGTGGGTGAGAATGGGGGTAGGGGAGTGGAGTGAGCCAGAAGGGCGAACGGAGTGGGACTGCACCAGATCAATCAGTACACAGATAGGTTGACTGCAGAAAATATGTGAGCCTTTATCAGCAGAATGTGTATTTAGAGGGGTGAGAGATATGCTGGGGTTCAAGTAATGGAATGGGTAGGACTGCCAGAGACTAGTTAATTACTGCTAAATTTCCAAGGGTCAAGTAGAACCAAACAAAGTTGTGGGAAATGAGAGTTCTGGAGTGATTTGGGGGGAAGACAGGGAACAAGTAGCTAGGGGGCTGTGGTAAGGGTCTTAGGCTGGCTTAGCTTGGGTAGGAGATAGGGGTGGACGGGTCTTTAAGCTAGAAAAGAAACACTTTTCCCACTGCCAATACTACTAACAATAAATATGTATTTAATTAACCTTTTTGTTTTAAATAGGTAGCTTGGATGGTCGTTGCTGGTAACAGGAGGTGCTTGTTGGTACTTGGGACCCGATGTGGTATTTCAAGTATGCTTTGGCTGAAGAGCTTGTAATAAATCATAACATCTGGAGAGCGAAGCTTGAACAAGCATGTTGCTTTTGGCAATAATACTGAAATCACTCACTCCGGAGCAGCTCATAAACCTTGTACTGTAATTGAAAACTGTTGTCTAGCTTTTCACATGAGGAGAGGCTGCAACAACTCTATCTTCCACAATACGATGCATTTTATTTTTGTTGCCCACGCTTCAAACCGGACAGAAAAAAACACTACTAATTGCATATGTTTTATTACAAGGTAAACCTGCTAGGCAAAAAGCAGGGGCACAAACTGAACTGTGTTTACATAATGAAGCCTCAGCATGTCAGGGAGGTCCTGGGCAGACTGCAAAGGGCAGGACTGACCATTAAGCCCAGTAAGTCTTAGGTGGGTATGGCACAGGTCTGCTACCAGGGATACAGAGCTGGGAGTGACAAGATTAGGGCAGAACCTGCCAAAGTGGAAGCTATTCAGGTGTGGCCTGCCCAGTTACCAAAAAGCAGGTGAAGGCATTCTTGGGGGCAGCAGGGTACTACAGAAAGTTTGTTCCTAATTATAGTACAATAGCTGCTCCCCTCACAGGCCTGACCAGGAAAAGCAGACCAGATGAGACAGTATGGACCTCAGCCTATGAGCAGTCATTCCAAAAGCTTAAAGGGGCTTTGGGAGGACCCCCTGTGTTAGCCAGTCCAGATTACAGCAATGCCAATTCAAATGGACTCTCAAGACAGGGTACAAGTTAATGTGTTCCCATTTCTCTTAAGCAACATTTTTCCACGGTGAATTGAAAAATTAGCTTGAGTCTTCAAAGGGGGGGGTGATGAAGTGAGGTGTTGCCATCCATGCTAGGGAGAATGGGGCAGTGCATATGTAACATAGGCCAGCATAGTTAGCTGGAGTTTTGTAAATAATTTTGCATCATTTGACTAACACACTGACTTGTACAGACGCTTGTGTTAAAAATGTATCAACAGTGTTATTATAACTAATTAAATGTTTATGTTTAAACAAAGAATTCTGGAATGGAAGAGTAGAAGTTTTTGAAATTGTTCTATAATTTTCAAATACTGCAACAGATCTTACCAAAGCTATGAGTGTGTATTGTACCAGAGTCAGGTGATCAAATGTGAAGTCATTCCATAACCAGCACTGAGAGAATGGAACTCACACAGCAGCTTGTTTTGTTTTCTTTGGAACCTAAAATAAAAATCTATGACAGTTACCGCAGTTCATTAGTTGAATTCAGTTCAGTTAGTTTGAAGCTCATCACCTTGCCTTGTGGAAGTAAGCATCTTAGCATCTAATCTTGCATTGCTGTTTTAATTAAGTTAGCTGGGGAACAGTTATTCTTTAGAAAGTCAGGATATACAGCAAGAGTAGTTAAGTATTTTTTTCTGCATGTTTGAAATCTGTCCAACTGTGTTATTTTTATTTCTTCTGTGATTGAAACTCTGGTGTTTATTGTACACATATACTTAGTAGTCTCATGTTTTCTATTTTATTATTAAATATTTTTATATCTTTCATTGTGGCTGGTCTTTTATTGAATACTTTTAACGTCTTGTAAGTATTTGTGTTTATTTCATTGAAGCCCTGGCCACTCCGAAAAGCCTGGCAGCTTTGGTTACACTCTATCATTTATGTCAGTATTGATTTTACTCAGAATAATTGGATACCCTTGTAAGAGCCTGAGAGTGGTTGACTGCTGGCAGCATAGTTACCTTATAGTCTGGGCAGAAGTTGTACAGTTAGTAAATCTGTACCAGCCTTTCCCAGGTGTACGTGTGTGTGTGTGTGTGTGTGTGTGTGTGTGTATGAAAATCAAATACCCAGGTGTGTGTGTCAGCCACTTGGAACTGAACACAGTGCTCCAAATGAACACAGTGCTCCAAAGTGGGTCTTGTTAGGGATCTGGAGAGAGAGAGAGAGAGAGAGTCCAGTCCCAGGTCTGGAGCATGTTCCCTGTGTGCTCTTGGGGGAATCTGTGCTCAATGCAGAGAGCAGCATTTGAAAATAGTGTGTAAATCCTTTCCTGTTTTTAGTGATGGTCTCTCACTGGTGTCAGTGGTGAGGATTGAGGCGCCTTGATTTATGGCCCAGGGTAATGAAAAGCCGTCACAGTATATATGCATGTATGTGCTAACTAGGTAAATGAACTGGTACAAATACCCTTTTCAGCCATGATCCAGGCCAAAGGCACAAAATGCAACAACATCTGAACAAAAATACTGAATCAAGAAAACAAGAAAATGACTCTGTAGTAAATTTCAAAAACTTAATACAACTAAAAGCAAAATACAGAATAAGAAAAAGACACTTGCCAGCATGTTTGTATACACAGAGTAACAGCAAAATGTAGGCATCCTTCAGGATCACAGAATCACAATGATGGAAGTGCAGTTTTTGGTTATAATTGCTGTGTGTGGTTCAGCCACTGTCTACAAAGCAACTGCATTGACAGTATTCTGTGAGATGAGCTCTATAGTTTAGTTTTAAGCTGAGTAAGGTTTGTTAGTTTTTTTTAACCCTCTGTCTGCAAGATTTACCTGATGGCTCCCAATTCCTTCCTAAGTGACCCATTTGTTCTTTCTTTGGGGTTGAGATGCTACAGCTTATTCATTCACGGACTGGAAAGATATTCAGCCCACTCATTCCTGTCAGATATGAGTTAGGTGTTAGAGAGTGGGCCAGTCTGCCAGTCCTGAGGAATTCCTTCTGGACTTAACTCCATCCCATTAACAGTTTGTGAGGTCCACTAGCTCTGCTCATATGAGAGTGCATGCATGCAACCATACACAAACACAGAAACAAACCTTCTGTCTAAAAGATGCCGTGAAGCATGTGCTTACTAGACTGGGTTTCACAGGTGATACACCTGTATTAATGCAAATGTTGACAATATGACAAACTGAAAGAATTCTCTCCCCGCAGCATGAGCAAGCCAGCCTCAGATACTCACTTCCATTCTTTGCTGTCTGTCTTTTTCTGCACTGATGCTGATTCAATACAGGTTGTTTTGGTTGCAAGTTCTATACAATGAGGACAGGAATTTTTTTTTTTTGGTGGGGAACACAGGGCAATTTTTGTTAGTTTTTGGCATAACGTTGGAGAGTATCACAAAAAGCAGGTATTACTTTTGTGAAAGATTGCTCAACTGTTGTTTTAATGAAGGAATGAGTGAGCCCTGATAACATGAACACAGTGGGTAGTGACAAGAAGTTGTAAAATATTTATGTGCAGCAGAAGGAAAGAGTTGAGAAGAAAGAGATAAATGTAAAGGCATTAAATAGAAAGGATGCTCTCACAGAGGCTGGAAGCCAGTGAGCATGATGTAGGGTAAGACAAAAGACAGTGATGTACTCCATAGTGTGAAAGGGTGATGAAATGACAGATTTTGTTTTATGTTGTGTGGAGAAGGTAAGTATTACTAAAACAGTGAAATGTCAGAAAAAAAAAAAACAAGTCATCGTATAAAAATAAATACGCCAACACCAATAGCTTCCCTGGCCTCAATAGTGATCAGAAATATGGTTAACAAAACTTAAGTTGTCTTAGAACATTATCTTTGAGTTTTTGAGTATGAAATTTAAAAGAAAGATATGGTTCCAACCAAAGACCTAGATATTCAAGCAACGTGACCTGCTCAGTGATATTCCCTTCACTGTTTCTGAAATGTAGATAGCCAACTTGAAGAAGTTTATAAACGGTGTTAAACTGAACTGCTGTCGATTTTTGGGGGGAGTTAATATTAGATTAGTTTCAATTTAAAAAAAAAAACAAGAAAGCCAAACGGATCAACCACCACCACTTTATTACTGATTTGGTACCTTGGCAATTTGCTTTCTCAGGATAATTCAACAGTTACACAAGGTGCCTTAAATACATGTAGGAGGCCAATAAATTCACAAATCAAACTATATAATTAAACATTTAAATATTTTCTAATCAAGATTTTAAAATCCATTAAAAACATTATTTTAATAACAATATCACACATAAAATGTTCACTTTTAATATACTTTCTACAAAATACTAATAATTTATGGACAAACATTAATTTCAAGGTTTAAACCCCTGGGGAATAATGTTCTAAAGTTTAACATCATTTTACTTTCTAAGAAGAAGAAAAGGCTGAGCTAGAAAATTGAAAAAAAAAATAAAACCAGCATCCAGACCTTGATGTACCTTATGAAAGTGATCAGCAATGGGACTTTTCAAATTCCCATTTCTGGTATCATCCAGATGCTCTATAATAAGAAGTTATGTACCTACCATAACGTTCCATTTAGTCAGACCCACACATACCATCTAGGGTTGATGCAAGCCGATCCTACAATAAACACCATCCGATTTACAATCAACTCTATTATTCGAGAACTTTTACCTTTTACCATTGATCAGTCCCTTACAAATCCCATGATGCAAGGCAGTAAGTACCCAGATCTCGTTTGATCAAAAGGCAATAACACCAAGCATTTGTTCAAAATACTTCCCAAAGGATGAAGAGGAAACTTACAGATGGAAAAAGGACCAGGTCTGAATGGTCTTTAGCATAATAGTTTCTTATACAAGGTCTGTCCAGGCCAGGGGGAAGGAGGGAGGGTGCGAAGAAAGAAGACAGAAGACAATAAATGTTAACTTTATAACTTAATGTTGTCAATCTCGCCTTCATTCTTGCTTGATGGGACCGCCCCTAGCACCTCTATCCTGGGTGGCTCAATGGAACAAACTCTTGAGGACTGTAGAGCCAAAACTGGCTCTGTCCCTGGAGGCCAAGTCCAATTTGTAATGGGAAACAAAGTGTGAGGAGTGGCCCAAGTGGCGCTGCACAAATAGTGTCCAAAGGCAGTCTAGCTTGAAAAGCTGTAGAAGTAGCTAAACTCCTAGTTGAATGTGCTTTAGGTTTTGAGCACAGCTGTTTTCCCCTGATCGTATAAATTTCAGTGATGACCGAAGAAAGCCATCTGGACAAAGCCACTTTAGAAACAGGAAGGCCGTTTTATTATCCATAGGAAACAAAAAGTTGATCAGATTTTCTAAATTTTTTGTTCTGTCCAAATAATATCTAAGCTGACGGTGGGCGTCAAGATAATGTAGCTTTTGTTCAGCTCTATCTGAATAGTTAGAAAAATACAGGGAGATCAATGGATTGATTCAGATTGTTTTTTGAAGCTACCTTAGGTAAAAAGGATGGATTAGTTCTCAAAGATACTCTGTCTTTGTGAAAAATCAAATAGGGGTCCAACCGAAAGAGCATGAAGTTCAGACACCCTCCTGGCAGATGTAATAGCCACTAGGAATAACGTTTTCCAAGAAAGATATTTTAGGGAACAAGAAACAGCTGGCTCAAGGGGGAAGAATCAAGGATGTCAGCACTAAATTTAGATCCCACTGAGGAGGAGGATTCCTGATTGGAGGCTTTAGTAGGAAAATTCCTTTCAAGAAGGCCCTGCAGAGCCTATGGGACATAATATTATGATCTGCTATCCCGACATGAAAATTGGAAATAGCAGCCAACTGAACTCTGACTGTGGAAGAAGAGGAGCCTGCATGAAAAATCTCTGCTAAGAAGTCCAGAACTGCCTGAACAGGGGCAGTAAAAGGATCAATATTTTGGGCCTTAGCCCAATAAGAGAAACGTTTCCATTTGCTTGTGTAAATCCTCCTGGTAGAGGATTTTAGTGAAACTACTATGATATCTCTAACTGGGTTAGAGATCAAAGGAAGCCTGGCTAAGGAAGGAAGTGGAGCAACCATGCTGTGAGGTTGAGAGAAGGGATTGACCGGTGCAGATGACCGGATTGGTGAATCAGTAGATCTGGCACTGGGTCCAGATGCCACGCTGCACCAAAAGGTGATGATGGAGGAGCGGGAACCAAACTTGTCGAGGCCAGTAAGGGGCAATGAGAATCAATTTGGCTCTCAAAACGGTAGCTTTCTGGATCACCTGAGGGATCAGAGGAAATGGAGGGAAGGCATAAAGAAGTCCCTGGGGCCAATCCTGGGTCAGAGCGTCTCTGGGGGATGGCCTGATAGAGGAAGAGGCTGAAGAAGTCTGGACATTTGCTGTTTTGGGGAGTAGCAAAAGATCGCAACATGGACGACCCCATTCCAGAAAAATCTCTTCCGCTATGGATTGCTTGAGAGACCACTCGTGAGGCATGAGAATAGCTCTGCTCAATCTGTCCGCTATAATGTTGGTTTTCCCAGGGATATGCGTTGCTACCAGAAACCGATGAGAGGAGATCGCCCATTGCCATAGTCTGAGCGCTTCTCGACACAAGGGGTAGGACTTGGTTCCGCCCTGTTTGTTGATATACCAAACTACAGACATGTTGTCTGTGTGGACTGCAATTGTCCCTACGGGAAGAAAGTCGTTGAGGGCTTGCAACGTTAAAGCACTGCTCTCATCTCCAGGACATTTATGTGCAGATGGTACTCGAGCGGTTGCCACGTCCCATGAACCATCCTGCCCTGATAATGACCCCCACCCGATCAGGGAGGCATCCGTGGTGACAGTGGCTATCGGGACGGAGGTACAAAGCACCTGCCTTGGTGAACCTGAGACGATGTGATCCACAAAGCAAGATGTTCTTTGCATGTTTGTGTCACCAGAATCTGGTGACGCATTGGGAGTTGCTGGTATGACCACTGTGTGAACAGCATCCACTGAAGGAGGCGCATGTAGAATAGAGCCACTAGAAGAAGAGTAATGGCCGCAGCCATGAGACCTAATACCTTTAGAACCATTCTGGCCTGAACTTTC
The DNA here is from genome assembly GCF_019279795.1 of Protopterus annectens. Taxonomy (NCBI): domain Eukaryota; kingdom Metazoa; phylum Chordata; order Ceratodontiformes; family Protopteridae; genus Protopterus; species Protopterus annectens. The sequence goes on along the minus strand of NC_056726.1, from coordinate 645,966,641 downwards.
TTGCTGGCCAGAATGATCCTGACATGAGTCTGAATGTCTGAAACTCTTTGTTCTGTAAGGGTAGCTGACATCCGAGCAGTGTTTAAGTTTGCGCCTATGAAGGTAATAGACTGGCAGGGCGATAAGGATGGCTTTTCGAAGTTGACTGAGATGCCCAAATGAGAACAAAGGTCTATTGTGTAATCCCTGGCTTGTATAAGCTGATGCCTGGTGGTGGCTGACAGGAGCCAGTCGTCGAGATACGGAAACACCTGGAATCCTTGACGTCTCAGGTGAGCCGTGACCACTGCCATGCATTTGGTGAACACTCTGGGGGCTGTAGTGAGACCAAAGGGCAGGGCTCTGAACTGGAAATGACTGGACCCCAGCCGAAGCGGAGAAATCTCCTGGGCGTCTGTGAATTTTGATGTGATAGTGCATCCTGAAGATCTATTGAGCACATCCAGTTGTCCTTCTGTAAGAAGGGTAGAATTGACTGAAGAGTGACCATTCGGAATCTTGTCTTCCTGACAGACTTGTTGAGTCTGCTGAGATCCAATATTGGTCTCCAGTCTCCCGTCTTTTTGGGGACCAAAAAGAACCTTGAGTAGATTCCGGGCTCTGAATGGTCTATTGTAACTGGCTGAATGGCTCTTTTTTGCAGTAGTTTTGCGATTTCTAACTCTGCAATGTCCCTTAGACCGGGTGGTACATCTGGAAGGGAATTTGAGGGAAGGGACTTTCCTCGAAAGGAATTATGTAACCCTTGGATATGATCGACTGTACCCATCTGTCTTGGTGAGGGAATGCCAGGCTTCTGGGTACAGTGATAATCTTCCCCCGACTGCCTCCAAGGAGGGACAGCCGGGCAACATCTCAGGGATGCTGAAAGGGCTTATCAGAGAGGCTCCCTGTTTCCCTGGTTCTTGGACCCCCTCTGCCTCTAGAGCGCGTCTGTTGTTGTTACCCCCTCTGCCTCTAGGGGTAAACTGACCACGTGAATCCGGCGTGACTCCTTGGGATTTACGGAACCACATCTTCCCACCCTTCTGTCCCTTGGGATAAGGCCTAGAAGGGGTGGAAAAACGGACTCCAACAGCAGAAAGAGTCTTGCCGTCCTGCTCACACCTGGTCAAGGTCTCCTTCACCTGAGGGCCAAACAAAGCTGACCCATCAAAGGGAGAATTTGTGAAGGACGCCTTAAAGGGATCCAAAATCACATAGCCGCATCCAGGCTTGGCGTCTAAGAGCCACACCTGTGCCTGCGGCTCTACTCGCTCCATCCGCAGCATAAGATATTAGCCGCATGGAGGAGTTAGCAATGGAATTGAGGGTTCCTAGCTGCGAAGCAATCTTTTCTTGAGCCCCTGCAGCTGTAGGATCCTGAACTACTTCTCCCAGCTCCTTCAGGATATCTCTCTGGAGTCTGGTGAAGTGACAAAGATAATTCAGCGAGCATAGCAAAGGTCGCTGAGGAAAACATCCGCTTGCCGTACCTATCCATGGTCCTAGAGTCCTTATTAGGAGGATGGACGGGCACGGAAGGATCTGCAAGTTCCTTTTGGTGGCCGCAGCCACCACCATGGCATCAGCGGGGACACCCTTGGTAAGGAATTGTTTGTCACTAGGGGCAGTGATAAATTTAGAAGGCCTCCTAGGGACTGGCTTTACAGAGTCAGGAGCTGTCCACGCCTTTGTGCAATAACCTGCATAAGGGGTCGAAGGCGGAGACACCCAGGAGGTGGAGGGCCGAGATCCAAACGCCTCTAGGTATACTGACTCATCCTCAGAGGGATTGTTGGTGGGCCAGTTTCCCTCTGTTTCAGAAGTTCTAGGATGTCTGAAAAGGAGACATCCTCAGAGGGGATCTAGGGGATCCCTCTGACTCATCAAAGTCAGTATCCGGCGTGACAGACTCGGGAGTCTACATGCTTCCTCTTACAAGTCCTCTTCCTAGGAGGATCTCCCGAAACATCAGAAGAATCCTCGGAAGAGGGGAAATTCCCAATGGGGAAACCTGAGGCGGAGGATCTCTGGGTCCTGTAGCAAGAGAAGTGGCAGAGATGTCAACAGGTACAATAGAGGGAGGAGCTACGGAAGAGACTGCTGACTGATACCAGTGGCCAGTACACTCTTCATCACCTCGAATGCTCCCCTCCCAGGCAGGTCCGAGAGAACCCGCTCTGAAGAGCTAGGAACTCCAGGGGCCACGAAGGGAAGCATCCGAGGCAGATGTCGGAGCCGAGCTCACCAAGGCCGAGGCTCCAAGGGGAAGAGCGGGCTCGGACAAGGGTCCAATGCCACTCACCCCCTCGGAGGAGACCATGGAAGCCCGACCACCGAATCCCTCTAAGGAAGAGGAGATAAGAGTAGAGGCTGAAGGAACAGAAGGGGGTATCCGTCCTCCAGCCGTAGCAGTAACCATGCCCGAAGACTCCAACTCCAAGCTCTGGGGTAGAGTTGAAGGAGGAACTGTAACGGGGTGTGGACCAACAGTCGTCTGCTGAGACGGACTGTGAAGCATTTGGGCCAGTACCTGTGACTTGAGCAATCTGCTGACCACTCTCTCTAGGTCATGGTCTGACAACCTGGATGACCTTGAAGATCGGCTCCGATGGCTCCGTTCCGATAGAAGAGGTGAAGCCGGAGCCGAAAGTATCGGCTCCAAGGAAGGAGACCTCGACCTCTTCCTGGAATGAGCCATCGGAGCCGATACTATGGATCCTGTCGGCGCCGACTTCTCGGAGCCGACAGAACGCCTCGATGTATCGGCTCCGGCCGGAGCCGATACAGCCACCAAAGTAACGGTGTCGGAGCCGATCGGAGCCGACACCGATGCCTGTGCCACATGGGTGTCGGAGCCGGTCGGAGCCGACATCGAAGTGACAATACAGTTCGGCACCGATAGCCGCCGGTGCGAAGGCTTAGTCAAGCCAGAATCGGCTCCAGCCGAGCCGATCTCGACTCAATACGGTCGGGCCGAGGCCGCAGGCTTAGAAACAGAAGCCTGGGCCTTGGAAACTCTTGCTGGTTTCGGAGGAGCCGACTTAGCCGGAGAGCCCTCCGGCTTAAGAAGGCCCCTAAGAACCAGTTTGTTATGCCTCTCCTGCAGGACTCTCTGGCTGAAGGAGTGACAAATAGCACAGGAGTCCTGCAGGTGAAGAGGGCCCAGACAATACAGGCAAGAAGTGTGACCGTCTGTCAGAGACATTTTCTGACAGCACGAGTCACACTTCTTAAAACCTGAAACCCTCTCCTTTGACATGGTGCCGACACACAATACACACACACACCAGTCAAAATAAATTAAATTACACAAAATACCAAAAAGGTATTGTATAAAAAACACTAACACACACACCCTAACAGGGGGGGGATGGGATAGGGAATAACTAGAAAAAATTAAAACAGACAGGGAATTTCTGTCAGCAAGTGATAGAAATTAAATTTAAACTAAGAAAAATTTAGTTTTTGACTGAAAAGGGGCTAGAAAATCACAAAGTGAAACAACTTACCAGGAGCTGGTAAAAAGAAGACCTCCCAAGCGGCAAACGAGATCTGGGTACTTACTGCCTTGCATCATGGGATATGGGGCTGCCTCGAGCTGGTAAAAGGAGTTCTCGAGCTAAAGCAAGTGCCGAGTCGGAGCCGAGGATCGGCTCCGAACCCATCAAGCAAGAATGAAGGCGAGATTGACAACTTAACATTATGCATTTTAACTTTCCATTTAGTCAGACCCACACATACCATCTAGGGTTAATGCAAGCACATCCTACAATAAACACCATCCCAAAAGATTTACAATCAACTCTATTATTAGAAATGAAATTTTTACCTTTTACCATTGATCTTAGTCCCTGACAAACTTCTTGCCATAGGACAAACCTTACAATGTCCACAAGCAAACATACCTCTTTGATCAAAAGGCACAACATTTAGCCTTTGTTCAAAACTAAGTACTTCATTTTCATAAAGACGATTTTATAATCTGAAGGAAGTATGTTTGGGAAACAATTCACCTACCATCTCATCATAAACCACATGCCAACAGTCCCTAACTATCCTCTCTATAATTGATGAAAAAGGGGAATACTTAAGACGCAAAAAATATTTTTTTTCAGTATTATCCACTTTCTTGATATTTTCACCCCGAAACGTGTAACCCCAAACTTTTCTCAACCTTATTAGTATCTCCATCATTGAAAAGTTTAATTTTAGCTTTATTCAACTGCTCTGGTGAATTGCCGAGGTACCAGATCAGTAATAAACTAGGGGTGGTTGAACAGTTTCGCATTCTTGTTTTTTTTTTTCATATTCGTTCAGGTTTCTTGTAGTGATTACTAGTTTCAATGAGTCAGATGCAGTGAAGGATGCTTCATTTAAGATCAGAAGATCATCTGTATACAGTGATAAATGTAAACTCAGAATCAAAATCAGATGATCACTGACAAATAATGATAAATGGAATTGGCCAGAATGAAGCCCTAAAACACACCACTTCTCTCATCTGGCCTTTATTTGATAGGTTATTACTATTTTGAATACGGTTTACCTTCATAATGTTGATTCCGCTTCACTGTTTCTTCACATTGTCAAACCTATTATGCGAAATCTGTCATATCAAAAGGTCCAAATGCCGAAATAAATTCGAACTTCAACATTTCTGACCACACCACACCTAAAAACAATTGCTAACATGGGTCAAGAAGGGGGCGATATTGTTGTTGTTTGTCTTTTGTCTTTTTCCCGGTAAGGGGTCGCCACAGCGGAACTCTGGTCCGCTAATGATTGGCAGTAGATTTTTATGAAACGCTGAGGTGCCAGCTCAATGCCCAACCATCAGCGAAGGCATGCCCATTTACGCACGCATGTCTTTTGAACGCTACCCAAACGCGGGGAGGACATGCAGACTCCACACAGAAGGCACTCCCAAGCCATGCCGAGAATCGAATGGGAGAACCTCTTGCTGTGAGGTAACAACGCTACCGCCACACCACCGCGGCATAAAAAGGGGGCGAGATTGTATGGTTCGGAATATCGGTGTTTGACTTTTTCAACATTCGCTTATGTGGATTCCACAATGTCTCATTCAACATTTTGAAGGTAAACCTTTTAATATAACTGTGACAAACCAAGATGCTGCCAGGCCAGCTAGCTGGAATTTTGTAAATAATTATATGTCACTTGAAAATATTAATATGATTTGTACAGAAATGTGACACTGCCAGCCCAGCTAGATAGAATTTTGTAAATAATTCTATGCCATTTGTGTATAGTAATATGATTTGTATGCTTGCCTTAAAAATGTAAGAAAACTATATGTTCTGTACTGAGCTTCAAGATTGTAAGATTACAAGATTGTAACTACAGTGCACCCTGCTGGAAAGGAGCAGAAATGTGTACAAACTATATGTCAATGCAAATATATGGTTTCATAGTAGAAATTGGTACACACAGAGTAAACTTGCAAAACTCTAAGAAAATAAGCTGATAAGTAAAGAGTTTTACGATGTGTTATAAAGTTAGTTTATCTCAGCTAAGAGATAGGATGTCTAGGCTAGGGGCTTCTTTCTATTGTCTGGAAAGAGAGGTAATTAATTACAGGTTTCCAAGGTAATTGTTTTACGACTTTCAGTTTTAGGCAAGTTTCTAAGACAGAACTGTCAGCTTCTGAGAGAGAAGCATTTTTTAACAGAGACATGTTAAAAATGTAAGTTCCTGCTAGCCTGTGAATCTTAGGCAGAGGTGACAAGAATTATGTAATCTGAGATGATTCAGCAGTAATGTGCATTATTAACTTATAAACTACCTAAGAGAGAAAGTCGGTGCATTCTGGACCTGTAAACATCTCACCAGCACTTTGCCTTGCTCTGTAAGTAAGTTATTTAGAACACAGTTTCTCTAGGAGATAGATAGGAATACAGCAAGATTAGTTAGATGTTTTCTGTTTTTTATGTGAAACTGTCCTGCTATGTTATTTTAAAGTATTCCATGTGATTGTGAACTCTCTATCATCACTGTGTTGAGTTTAGGTGTATTGTCTTGTGCTTTTATTATTTATTATTAAATATATTTAAACCTTTTAATTGTGGCTGTTTTGTATGGAGATATTTAAGCTCTTAGAGTACTAGTACATGTATTTGGTGACACTGTATAGGCCACTCCTCAACAGCCTTAGCCTTGGACACACCATCTGGATAAAAGTAACAATGCACAGTAGAATTGGACACCCTTTGGTAAGGGCCTTTATAGTATCTGATAAGGGTGGTTGGTGGTAGGTGGTACTGCCGTATAGTCTGGGCAGAAAGGAGCATAGCTACAGAACCTGTGCAAGCCTTCCCCAGGAGTATTTGTGTGTTTGTATATAAATCAAATTTCAAAGTGTGTGTGCGTGTGTGTGTGTGTGTGTGTGTCAGCTACTTGGGCAGGGACAAGAAGCATTGGTTGGACAGAGGATGCTGGAGTTGTGGCCTGACCGCTCGGATGAGATCTTAACCCTATAGCTGTGCCAGTGGGGAGTCTTATTGGGGATTTGGAGAGAAAGACAGAAAAACCATGGGGATTTGGAGAGAAAGAGAGAAAACCCAGCCCTAGACTGATTGTGATCTTCTTAAGGGAATTTGTACTTTACTGTGTGTGTACCTATCATCCTCCCAATGTGCACGTCCCTCACTGGTGTTAGTAGTGAGGATTGAGGCTCCTTGATTACTGGGCCAGTGCATGGGTGTCACAATAACAAGTACAACTGATTAGTAACTGCCAAACCACTGGCATGGATCTTCCTCAAAGCTAATGTTTTACAGCCCAGTAACTGTAGAGCCTTTCCATATTCTTAAAATGTGACCATATATATCTAATAAATTGCACTCTATATACTGTAATCAAGTCTGAAGCTATGCTGTGCACATGTAAGCACACTATTAGTAGCACCATTAATGATGATAAAAGATGGTTTCTAAAATATCAGACAAGTGTGACAAAAAGGCAGAGGTGGGTCTATAAATGGAAATTTGTTTTCCATGCTTCCACAACCATCCATTCATAACCTCTTTTTCCCATTTTTGCACATTGGGTCGAGGTTTAGCTTCAACAGTGATAATCATCTAGAGCCAAGGTTTGCATTGCCAGCTGGTTATCCCTGCCACGGTAGTTATTCCATACTACACACACACACACAAGCAATCACACCTATGGCCAATTTAGAGTATCCAGTCTACCTACTGCATGTCTTTGGAATGTGAGAGGAAACTGGAGGGCCCAGAGTTAACCCATGCAAACACAGGGAGGACATGCAGACTCCACACAGAAAGCACCTCAGCTGAGAATGAAACGGGGAACCTCTTGCTGTGAGGTGACAATGCTATCCGCTGCACCACTGTCCTTAACAAATACTGCTTCACTGTTATCAACTACTTGTGAAAAACAATGTTTTTCTTTTTAAGCAACAGAAAAAGGCAGCATCTTGTTTGCCTACAATCACAATTGCATTTGAAAGCAATGTAATACTTCAATCAACAGAAAAAAGAAGTTATGTACCTACCATAACGTTCCATGTTAGTTGTCTTCATCTCGCCTTCCTTCTTGCTGTTTGAGATTCACAGCCGATCCTCGGCTCCGACTCGGCCATCTTCTATAGCTCGAGATCTGTTTACTGGCTCGAGGCTACCCCTTATCCCAGAATGCCCAGCGTCAGCTACCCAGATTTCATTTGTGATAGCGCACACTAGACATAAGTAGAGTAACCAGTTACTAAAACTGGTTGTCCAATACACCTAAACAATGAAAGAGTTATAAATTACCTGGCATGTGAAGTAATAAAAGATGCTCAGCCAGTGAAAACAAAAGGGAACTCCTCACAATCCTTTAGGAAGGGGAAGGAGGGAGGGACGCAAGAAGGAAGACGAGATGAAGACAACTAACATGGAACGTTATGGTAGGTACATAACTTTTTATGTTAAGTTGTCCATCTTGACTTCACTCTTGCTGTTTGGAACAGTGTCCCTAGCACCTAAAATCCAGGGTGGCTCATTGGAACAAACTCTTCAGAACAGTAGAACCAAAGGAAGCTCTGCTCCAGGAGACCATATCTACCTTGTAATGAGAGATGAAAGTGTGGGGGGTTGCCCAAGTGGCAGCTGTACAGATTGAGTGCATGGGCAATCTAGACTGAAAAGCTACAGAGGTGGCTAATGCTCTATTGGAATGACCTTTTGGTTTAGCTAGTAGCTCTTTATTTCGTAACTGATAAATAAAGGCAATAGTATCAGATTACCACCTGGATAGAGTCACTTTAGAAACTGGAAGGCCTTGTTTGTTGAAAGCATAAGAAAGAAATAACTGGTCTGACTTTCTTAGTTCTATGGAGGTAAAAACTCAACTGTCTATGTACATCCAATAGGTGGAGCTTGTATTCTGCCTTGTTGCTGTGATAAGGAAAGAAAACTGGGAGATCTATGGATTGATTTAAATTGTTCTCTGAGCAGACTTTAGGAATAAAGGATGGATTGGTTCTCAGAGAAACTCTGTCCTTGTGAAACACCAGGTAAGGAGGATGAACACATAATGCTTGAAGTTCTGAGACATCTAGCTGAAGTGATAGCAATCAGAAAAAGTGTCTTCCAAGAAAGAAATTTTAAAGAGCATGATGCTGCCTGTTCAAAGGGAGGCAAACTTAAGGAGGCTAAAACTAAACTGAGATCCCAAGGAGGGGGAGGATCTCTAACTGGGGGTCTAAGAAGAGATGTTCCTTTCATAAAGGCTTTGCAGAGCTTATGAGACATTATGCTAGAATTAAACATACCGATATGAAAATTAGAAATGGCAGCTAGTTGTATTCTAATGGTAGTGGAAGCTGCACCTGACTGAAAAAGCTGTGCTAGAAATTCAAAAATTTCATGGACTGGGGCTGAGAAAGGATCCAAATTTCTAGATTCTGCCCAGTAAGAAAACCGTTTCCATTTACTAGCATACGTTTTCCTCGTAGTAGACTTATGCGAGGAAACAATAATATCACAGACTGCTGGGGAGATATTGGAAAGCCTGGCTAAGATTGGAAGTGGAGTAACCAAGCTGTGAGCTGGAGAGTTTGAAGGGATTGGTACAACCCGCCTGATTGGTGAATCAGAAAATCTGGAACTGGGTCCAGAATCCACAGTTGATCCAGAAGGTGGAGGTGTAGGAACGGGAACCATATATGGGGCAATGAGGATCATTTTGCAACCCAACGATTTTGCTTTCTGTATGAGTCTTGGAATTAGGGGAAAAGCGTAAAGGAGTCCCTGAGGCCAATCATGGACTAGAGCATCTCTGGGTATATGACCTGGGAGAGGAAGTAGGGAGAAGCAGCTGCTGCATTTGTTGTTGAGAAGAGTAGCAAATAGGTCGCAGCAAGGATGTCCCCATTTGCGGAAGATAAGATCCGCAACTTCCTGATTCAGAGACCACTCGTGAGGCATGAGGATAGCTCTGCTGAGCCTGTCCGCTACAACGTTGGATTTCCTAGGGATGTGCGTTGCTATCAGAAAATGTTGGGAGGAAATCGCCCATTGCCACAGTCTGAGTGCTTCTCGACACAAAGAGTAAGACCTGGTCCCGTCCTGTTTGTTGATGTACCACACTACTGACATGTTGTCCATTTGGACTGCAATGGTCCCAGAAGGAAGAAAGTCTTGAAGGGTTTGCAATGCTAGGAGAACCACTCTCATTTCTAGGACATTGATATGCAGATGGTACTCGTGAGGTTGCCAAGTGCCTTGGACTGTCCTGCCTAGATAATGCCCCCCCCATCCTATCAGGGAGGCGTCCGTGGTCACTGTGGCTACTGGAGGGGGTTGCATGAAATGTCTGCCCTGAATTACTAGTGGGGAGACCATCCACCAAGAAAGGTGCCTTTTGCATGTTTCTGTGATCAGGATCATGTGAGACATGGGTAGTTCCTGGAAAGACCACTGCGTGAAAAGAAGCCACTGATGTGGAAAATTGCTAATGGGACAAAAAGAATGGAAAGCTGCCATGGAGCCTAGAGCTTGCAGGACATGTCTGACTCGAACCCTTTTGCTCTGCATTAGATTTAACACTTGTTGACAAATAGTGGAAACTCTTTCCTGTGGTAATCTTGCAAACATTTCTTTTGTGTTTAATTCTGCTACTATGTATGTAATAGACTGACAGGGCAACAAGGCAGATTTTTCAAAATTTACTGTAATGCCTAGTTGAGTGCATGATGTGATTGCATAATCCCGTGCCTCTAAGAGTTGACGTCTGGTGGTAGCAGTCAGGAGCCAGTCGTCTAGATAGGGAAACACCTGGAATCCTTGATGCCTCAGGTGAGCCGTGACTACTGCCATACACTTGGTGAACACCCTGGGGGCTGAGGTGAGACCAAAGGGCAGAGCTCTGAACTGGTAATGACTGCCCCTACCCGGAAGGGAAGAAATATCCTGGAGGTCTGTCCATCTTGATATGGTAGTATGCATCCTGAAGATCTATCGAGCACATCCAATTGTCCTGACCCAGAAAAGGGAGAATGGACTGCAGTGTCACCATCCGGAACTTTTCTTTTTGTACAGATTTGTTCAATCTGCTGAGATCCAGTATTGGTCTCCAGTCCCCTGTCTTTTTTGGTACTAAAAAGAATCTTGAATAAGTTCCGGATCCTAGTTGGTCTGCAGGGACTTCTTGAATGGCTCTTTTTTCTAGCAGTCTTGAAACTTCTGTGACTGCCTGAGCCCTTAGATTAGGTGGGACATCTGAGATGGGCTTTTTCGATTCTATGGGGGATTGATGGAAGGGAATTTTGTAACCTCCGGATATGATGGATAGTACCCATCTGTCTCTTGTTATATTTTGCCAGGCTTTTGGGTACAGCGAAAGTCTTCCCCCGACTGCCTCCAGAGGTGAGCAGTCGGGCAACCCTTCAGGGATGCTGGAAGGGCTTGGCAGAGAAAGTTTCTCTGTCACCCTGGTTTTGCGGTCCCCCTCTGCCACGAGGGTGGCGTCTGGGGGAAAAATCACCACGTGTTATCAGGCAAGGGTCCCTGGGATTTTCGGAACCACATCTTTCTGCTATTCTGACCCTTGGGATAAGGTCTGGAAGGAGTGGAAAAACAGACTCCCACGGCAGAGAGAGTCTTGCCTTAACGCTCACACCTGGTCAACGTGTCTTTCACTTGAGGCCCAAAGAGAAAGGAGTCATCAAAGGGAGTATTGGTGAAAGATGGTCGAAAGCGTTCCGCAAACTGACACAGCCTCATCGAAGCGTGTGTCCTGAGAGCCACACCTGTCCCTGTGGCTCTGCTCGCTCCATAGGAAATTAGCCTCATGGAGGAGTTAACTACAGAATTAAGAGTCGCAAGCTGAGAAGCTACTTTGGCTGGTGCTCCCTCAGCTGTAGGATCTTGAAGGGTATCTCCAAGCTCTTTCAGGTGATCCCTTTGAAGACGTGTAAAATGGCATAGATAATTCAGGGACCTCATTGAAAAGGTCACTGAAGCAAACATTCGCTTTCCATATCTGTCCATCATCCGAGACTCTTTGTTCGGAGGATGAACAGATGAAGAGGTCTCTACTAACTCTTTCTTGGTGGCTGCTGTTAACCACCATGGCATCAACGGGCACACCTTTGGAGAGGAACTGCTTGTCCTGGGCAGCTGTAATAAATTTATTTGGTCTCCTCGGAGTAGGTTCCACAGAATCTGGAGCTGACCAAGCCTTTTGAGCCACTACAGACATGAGTGGATCGAAAGGAGGAGATACCCAGGAGGTGGAAGGTCGGGAACCGAATGCATCAAAGTACACAGACTCGTCCTCGGTAGGGGCTAGGGAAGTCCAGTCCCTCCTCTGTCTAAGCATTTCAAGGATGTCCGGAAAGGAAACATCTTCAGAGGGAGACCTTGGGGACTCTTCCGATTCATCCAAGTCTGTATCTGAAGTGACAGACTCAGGGGAGTCTATGTGCTTCCTCTTGCACTTCTTCTTCTGGGGAGGCTCCTCCGAGTGATCAGGGGAGGCTTCTGAAGAGGGATCACCCAATGGGGTGTCCTGGGGCATAGGTTCCCTACGCTTAGGGTCTGGAGGAGGAGTAGAGGTTGGCACAGACACCACAGGGGGAGGAGCCAATGGAGCTGGCAATAGAGCGGTCTCGGGGGACAGCACACTCCGCATGACCTTGAAGGCGTCCCGACCCCTAGGCAGAGAAAGCTCTGGCTCTGAAGAAACAGGAGTCTTTCTCCACGTTGAGGGTGATAGCTCCGAGGCAGATGTTGGAGCTGATTTCACCTGCATCGAAGCTCCGAGGGGGAGAATGGGGTCGGACAAGGGTCCGATGCCACCCCCCCCCATCGGAGCCGACGGGAGAACCTCAGCATCCAGATCCCTCGATAGAAGGTACAATCGAGGTAACCGGAGCAGACATCGGAACCGAAGGAGAGATGATGATCAGCGCCAACGATTTTACTACCTGCGGATCCATGGTCTCCAGCTCCGAACTAAATGTAGTCGGAGGAGGAAAAGAAATAGAGGCTGTTGAAGCCAATACCTGTTGAGGTGGACTGGACAGAATTTTTGCCTAGTGCCTGTGAATTAAGCAACCTACTTACTACTCTCTCTACATCATGATCCCACTCCTCTCGATTCTCTAGATTATCGGAAGAATGATGGCTACGTTCACTCTGTAATAAAGGTGACTGAGGTGCCGAGTGGATGGACTCCAAGGATGGAGACCTCAGTCTCTTATGGCTCTGAGATGGCTCCGAAATAGCAGATGGAGCCGACGGAGGAATTGTCTTGTCGGTGCCAGCCGGTACCGACATACTTGGATGGTCAAGTAAAGGAGTCTGCTCCGAAGGTGGAGTCGACGGCTTGACAGACTTAGGGGATTTCACTGGCTGAGAACTTTTAGCCGGAAAATCCTGAGGCTTCAATAATCCCCGAAGGATTAATTTGTTTTTGCGCTCCTGCAGGACCCTTGGACTAAAAGTGTGGCATACAGAACAGGAGTCCTGCAGGTGAACAGCGCCCAAACAATATACGCAACTAGTGTGCCCATCTGTCAAGAGACATTTTCTGACAGCATGAGTCACACTTTTTGAAGCCAGATACCTTGGTATCTTTAGACATTACAGTAACAACAACCACAACAACAATAATGAAAAGCTATACTACAAAAAACAAGAACAAATAGACTTTTTTTTTTTTTTTTTACAGTTAAGGAATAGAAGGAAAGCCTCTAATTTAAACGGCTATCCTGGGGGGGGGGGGGGACTCTCTAATTTAAAAGAGTTCAAGGGAACAGAAGGCCTGAGGGATAGGGAGCGACGGTCAACAAAGCTAAAATATATAAAAAACGTAATAAGGGATAAAGGAATATTATCTAGACAAAAAATAGACAAATCCTTGACAAACTTTCAAGAATAAACAACAATATATAACAGAAAAAGATTATACTAAGCCTGAGCCAGTAAGGAATCAACCTCGCAGCTGAAGCGGCAAACGAGATCTGGGTAGCTGACGCTGGGTATTCTGGGATAAGAAGTAGCCTCGAGCCAGTAAACAGCTCTCGAGCTATAGAAAATGGCCAAGTCGGAGCCGAGGATCAGCTCCAAACCCCAAACAGCAAGAACGAAGGCGAGATGGACAACTTAACATCATTTGTTCGCTGCTTCCTAATGATCAAAAACATGCTAAATATACATCATTTTTATCAAAATTAAAATACTGTATCTTGCTCTCTCTCCAATCATTTTGATAACATTATTTGCAATAAAACTGTTAATTTTGTTTCTTCTGTTTCAGTTACAATTAATTCTCACTTTTTTTTTTTGCAATAACGAAGCAAGTACTGCTTACTGTGGTTCTACTATCAGGCACATTTTTCCATTTCAGTATTCAGCAGAACAGCATTGATTTTTGTATGGGGTGCCCCTAGCTATGTGCTGTAAGCTACTTCACAGTGATTAACACCACTTATGAAAGTAATGTAATTCAGCAAAAAAAGTTGGTTGTTGTTTCACTGTAAACACACCAATGTAATTTTTAAATCAAGAGTAAAACTGTGTGTACTTCATCTCTACAATCAGCAGCAATAAAGCAATTTAGTTTGTTATCAGGACAAAACTGTTGCATATTGCTTCCCTACAATAATTTCTGTCCATACATCCTTAATCACCAGTGCTTTCCTATACAGTTCCAGGGCAATCTATCATTTGGCACTGACAATATGATGCTCAAATCTTTGCTTGACTGGAGGTTGGTAAATGGCTGGTTTCCCTATGATCACATTACCTGACTTTACTACCTTCACTATATGTATCTATATATATATATATATATATACATACATACACACTCACATACAATCTATATATCTACATACACACACACACATATATATATATATATATATATATATATATATATATATATATATATATCTGGGTCTACTATGGTTGACTGAAAATGAAATTACTAGGACCACTTCACTGAAAGCTCACTTCACTGAAAACTCATTTCGTTGAAAGTTATAAATGGCCGTTTCCCCATTGTAGTGCGATCCTGGAGTTAGTATATAAAGTAAGGGGGATGTGGGGGCCCCCCACATATTATAAACATTTTAAACTATACAGAGTGATACTTACAAGTGCAAGGAATAAGTGTTTCCAAAAGAGAATATATAACCAAGATATGTGGGGGGGGGGGGCTGTGCCCCCCCCCTTACTTTATATACTAACTCCAGGATCGCACTACAGTGGGGAAAAGGCTATTTATAACTTTCAATGAGATGAGTTTCAGTCAAATGAGTTTTTAGTTAAGTGAGCTTTCAGTGAAGTGGTCCTAGTAATTTCATTTTCAATCAAGTGAGTTTTCAATCAACCGTAGACCCATATATATATATATATATATATATATATATATATATATATATACATACATACACACACACACACACACATACACACACATATATACATATATATTACCGTTCCACTCTATGCACCTGAGAACTACCAGTTTTAACCTCCTTCTAACCCCTATATTCTCTTGTTTAATACTCCATGCCCCAGCAACTTTACCAGTATGTTGCCAATAAATATTAAGTCCAACTCTGTAAACAGACTGTTGTGCTCTTCAAATCTTTGTGAGTTCAACCTAATTCAAGTATTTTTTTTCTGGCATGCTGTCTTCACATTGCACCAAAGACCCATTTTATATGCTGCTCTTGATTTCTTTTTCTTGTACTTTTTGTGCCATTCACACCTTTGGATATTTTAATTAGACTTTTATATGAAAAACAATTAGTATCTACTTATTTCTCTGATATACCTACATAGATAGTCATCTAAAGCACCGTCATCCACACACTCATCTTTCACTAACCTTATCTGTTGGGTAGCTTTCACTTCATGTCTGAATAAATGTATTTTCATTCAAAAAAAGTGCATCAAAGTGAATGTACCAACTGACATGGCAATGGAAAGATACACAGATGGGATCAAAAATCATTCACTGTTTTCTCTAGAACGAGATAATGACAGCTACAAACTGTAAACCAATGAAGTGAGTAATGCTTAACTTACCAAAGGCATAAACTAGATAGAAATCACTGTTGCAAGCCCTAGACAGCAAGTGGCAAATTAGAAGACAAATTCAAACTGCCTCAGGATCACTTTTAGAACATGTGGCAACCTATAATTCAGGAACTGTATATTAATGAATCTGCTGCATCACTTACAAAGTAAACGTCTATTTAAAATGCTACAACGATCACATCCTCATCACTCCTTAGCTAGTCAGGCAAAAAACAGCTCAGCCGACGGGTAAAAGTTCAAGTATGGGTTTATCAGGTCACCACTCCAAAAGCAACTTCAAACTTGATGTCATTCCCCTAATTAGCAATCATGCTCTTTTATTTTTAGCTTCTTATTACTACCTAGTGGGAGCCAAACCATATCATCCATTCCTCTGCCTGAAAACCTTCTACTTAACTTTCTCCATATTACCCTCCGTTTCCACAGTGCCCATTTCTTCTTCTTCTCTAGTTCATCCCCCATTTCCTCTGTGGCCATTTTTTCATCTTACCTCAAATAATCAGTTTGAATACTGACTAGCACTCAGTCATCTTCTTATAATGCCTCAAACTCTCATACTTACTTGTCTGATCCCGCTCCGTTCGCCCTGCGGGCTCACTCTGCTCCCCTACCTTACACCCAGTGTTCCTACCCTTATATCTCTGCAGCCACTCCCACATCCCCATTATCCAATCCTAACACACATCTCTTTAAAGGGATTCCTGCCACACTCCATCACTCCTCTCACTTCGTTACACACTTCACCTATCACTCTCTACCTTATAACTTCATCACAATGTCTATTTCACCAATATCAGCCTACCTCAAACCCCTACTCTTTTTCTGCCTTCTTCTTTACCTCTACCTTCCCTATATCCTAACAGCCTATGAACATCTTAACTACTCTGATTTCCACCAACCCTCTAAACAAACATCCCTACCACCTATATCAGCCATCCTTAAACACATGAACATAACATCTACAACCAGCTATCTCCTCCCAAAGTATCATAGAGTTATCCATATTTCCTATAAACATTACCAAGTCAAAAGAACCCAATACATATTGGATCATCCTCAAATTCACAAACACAAACTACACAAACACCTCCCACTGGATGGTGACATTCATCCCAACCCTGGCCCTACCAATAATAGTCCTGTTAACCCAATTAGACCTTCACCCTCTACCTTTCACACCCCTACAAGGCCTCCTAACTCCCTCTTCATAGCTCACCTAAATATAGGAAGTATAAATAATAAAATGACTCCCCTTCATGCACTATTGGATTTACATGACTGACATCCTATGCCCAACTGAAACATGGTTAAAACCATCGTCTTAACAAAAAGGGTGGGGGCATAGCCTTAATATATAACGCAGGGCTCCTAGTTACTTTACTAGATATCCACCCACCATCTGATACCAATACTGAAATTCTTACTAAGTTTCAACTAAACATTTGTAAGTCCATCTACATTATTTGCTCCTATCTTCCTCCAGGTAATAACATCACCTCCCTAGAAAATATCCTTAGTTGGCTTTCCACAAACTATCCACAAGAAACCATAGTGTTGGTGACTTTAATACAGACTGGAATAGCTGTAATACTGACTAATCACATAAACCTACATGGCTTTTCCCAAACTATCACCTCACCCACCAGAATCCACAAACCTACCAATAAAGAAAGCACCTTAGATTGGATTCTAACAAATACTCAGTCCCTAACATATGTGGCAAGCATCCTACCAGACATTAGTGATCACTCACTAACGTATATAAATTAAACAAAAGTAATATTCCCTACCTTTCAACTTATACTACTACTCGCTCCAATAAACATTTTAAGCTTGAACACTTTCAAAATTAACTTAGTGTGTGCTATTGGTCACCCCTAAAACACCTCCAGCTAGAGAAAGCAGTGACATACTTCAACTAGAAGTTCCTAGAAATCTTGGACTACCTTGCCCCTTCTTGTACTCTTAGGAACAGGACAAAAAAGTACAGTTTTGTACCTACCATAAATGGAGATGTTCGAAGATCCACATTGCTGCAGTCCTAACACTTGGGCAGTCCGCTGTCCCTCGGTCGGCCCGAATATCAGAGTATAAGGCTGACGTCGGTCAAGGCGCATTTGACTGACATCAGAACGTCAGGGTACAAATGCGCATGACCGACGTCATATCCTCAGTCTTTTCTTGCCCCAGATGTCAGAAGACCCTAAAAAGAAAGGTCAAAACCCATAGACAACAACTAAACAACCAACCAGCCTAACACCAAAAATATGTACAATATATACAATATATACAATATACCTCAGATGGATAACCCAACCCACACAACCACCTCAAACTACAGAGGGAAGGAGGGAGTAAATTGGACTGCAGCAATGTGGATCTTGAACATCTACATTTATGGTAGGTACAAAACTGTACTATGTTCTTCATCTCACATTGCTGCAGTCCTAACACTTGGGTAGAATCCCAAAGCAGAGGTAAGGGAGGATGGCTAAACTATAATGAAGCAGGAGCTGCCAAAATGCCCTGCAACACAGCAGTGGCAAAACCAGCCCTGGATTTAGAGTATAGTGGAAGGTGGTAATGCCTAGAGAAGGTATGCACTGAACTCCAAGTGGCTGCCTCCAGAATATCCTTAGTTGCCACCCCCCTCAAAAAAGCTGTTGAAGTGGCAGTAGCCCTAGTGGAATGAGGCCTAATCCCAGCTGGAATCTCCTTGCCATGATGGGAATAACAGAAAGCAATGCAAAATCCAATCCACTTAGAAATAGTTTGTTTTGACACGGGCTTGCCCTGAGAGCACAACGCAAAAGAAACTAATAATTGCTGAGATTGTCTGAACCCTTTAGTTCTGTCCAAGTAATATCGCAACTGCCTGTGTACATCTAAAGTGTGCAAAATCTTTTCCCCTTTATTTTGGGGATTTGCATAGAAAGTAGGCAAATGAATAGTTTGGTTTAAAGCCACACTAGAAACCACTTTAGGCATAAAGGAAGGATTAGTACATAAAGATACCCTATCCTTATGGAAAATTAAGAAAGGCTCAACTGCCATAAGGGCCTGCAATTCAGAAACCCTTCTTGCAGAGGTAATGGCCAACAAAAAAGCAGTCTTCCATGACAAATATTTCAACTCAGCAGTAGCTGCAGGCTCAAAAGGTTGTAGAGTGAGTTTCTCCAACACAAAATTGAGATCCCAAGCAGGAGTAGGAGCCCTTCGTGGGGTCTTATATTCTTTGCCCCTCTAAGAAATTGCTTGAACAAAGGATGAGAAAACAATGGTGGGTCACAATCGTAGTGAGCTGAAATTGCTGCAGCATGAATCTTAATAGAAGAGAAGGACAAACCTTTGTCTAACAACTCAGTAAGATATTGAAGAGCCACACTTAAATCAGGCTCAGAAACATCCAAATCCTTAGCTGCACTCCAAAACAAAATCTCTTCCATTTATCTGCGTACACTTTCCTTGTACTAGGCCTTCTAGCTTCCAAAATCACATTCAAAACTTGTTGTGGAAGTTGAGACCGTCTATGGTTTAAAACAGAATATGCCAGGCTGTTAGGTGAAGAGAGTGAAGTTTGACATTGAGCAAATGACTGTCCTCCTGGGACAACAGATGTGGAATCAAAGGCAAAGTCCATGGAGGCTTCCGTACTAGACTTCTCAGTAATGGGTACCAGTGCTGTCGAGGCCAATCTGGAGCTATCAAAATCATCCTTGGCATGTCCTGTCTGACCTTCAGAAGTACCTTTGGGAGGAGAGGCAGAGGTGGAAAGGCATACACATGAAGATTTTTCCAACTGAAAGAAAGAGCATCCACTTTCCAAGCTGTGGGATGAAACCTCTTTGTGCAAAACTTTGGCAGCTGGTGGTTTAGTGGAGAAGCGAACAGATCTATGTCTGGAGTTCCCCAGGACACTGTCAATTTCTGAAATACATGAAGATCCAGTTTCCACTCGTGGGGATCCATGATTTGTCTGCTTAACACATCTGCTAAGGAGTTCTGTGCTCCCGGCAGAAACCTTGCCTGAAGACTTAGTTGTAAACTGAGAGCAGTCTCCCACAAAATCATTGCTTGCCTGCATAGAGGATAAGAATGTGTTCCCCTTGCTTGTTGATGTACCACATGACAGTTGTGTTGTCTGTTAGAATCAACACCTGCCCTGGAAGAAGTAAATCCTTGAAAGCTATTAATGCAAACTGGACTGCTAACATCTCCTTCAAGTTGATATGTAGATGCTGTAGTCTGACAGGCCACTTGTCTTGTATCCACTTTCCGTTTAGATGAGCTCCCCAAGCTTTGTCCGAGGCATCTGTCGTTAAAATTTGACTCGCCTCTGGCCGGGTCACAGAGAGTCCCTTGTTTAGGTGACATTCCTGAGCCCACCACAAAAATTCCTTTTGAATGCAAGGTATTATTTGAATGACAGTGTCCAGATCCTGGCAGTGCTGTGTCCATACATTTTTGAGATACCATTGCAACTTCCTCATATGCAGTTTGGCATTGGGAAGCACCAGAATACAAGATGCCATGAACCCTAAAGGCTTGAAGGACTGTCCTTGCAGTCAGCCCGGACTGAAGAGATAGATGATGGAAGTAAAGTGAAAGATTCTTTTGTTTGTCCGGGGTTAGAAAGGCCATCTGGGATGCTGTATTCAGTCTTACACCCAGAAAGCACATGTCTTGAGAGGGTACTAGACTGGACTTTATTTCGTTCACAGAATACCCCAGGCATCTTAGCACTGCTATCACATATTCCAAATGACGAAGAAGCTCTTCCCTTCCTTGAGCCAGAATCAGGCAATCGTCCAAATAAGGATAGATTTGTATTCCTTTCAGCCTGAAGAAAGCTATCACTGGAGCCAGAACTTTCGTAAATACTCTGGGCAGTAGATAAGCCAAAGGGCAATGCACAGAACTGATAGTGAGAAGTCCCAGTCCAAAAACGCAGATACTTCCTGCAACTTAGCCTGATAGGAACATGAAGGTAAGCCTCCTTGAGATCCAATGTTACCATCCAGTGATCCTTGCCCAGCAGAGGTAAAAGCTGTTGCAACGTCAACATTTTGAACTTGGGAATGTCCAGATAAGTGTTGAGGATAGATAAATCCAAAATTGGTCTCCACGTGTTCCCCTTTTTTGGTACAAGGAACAGGCGAGAATAAAATCCTAGGCCCCTTTCTGGTATAGGAACCGGCTGTATGGCCCCTATTTGGAGTAACAGAGAAATTTGCTTGTGAGCCTCTATTCTTTGTTGAGGAGGAATGTCTGGCATGCCTTTGATAGGAGGCAAGGTATGGAAATAAAACCTGTAACCGTGATGTATGATATCCAATACCCATCTGTCTTGGGTAATCAAACTCCAATTTTCTTTGAAAAGTGCCAACCTTCCTCCCAAAGGTGCTGCCAGCCGAGAAGGTTCTGGCAGCGGAAAAGGTAGGTCATTGGGTCTGTTTACGAAAGGACTGACCCCTGCCCTCACGCGAAGACTGTGCAGGAGAACTCCCTGTTCTAGGCCTGAAAGAGCCCTGACCTCTGCCCCTGCCACGTCTAGATCTACCCCTAGACTGGGAATCATAAGAAGGATACGTCCACCCCTTAGTAGGCCAATTTCTACTAAACTTTGGAGGCTGAACCTGCAAAAAATCTTTAACAGTCTGCATAGACTTAGCCTTGTCTTCCATTTTCTTTAAAACTGCCTCAACAGGAGAACCAAACAAGACATCAGATTGCAAAGGGGCATCCAAAATCCTAATTTTAACATGGTCAGATAAATTTTGATCCCTCAGCCAGGCATGCCTGCGAAGAACTGACCCAGTGGCAGCCACCCTAGACGAGGCCTGTACAGCATCAAAACCACATTGCAAAGAATGCTTACCCACCTGTTCAGAAACATGCACTAAATCTTGTAACTCTTTACAATCAATACCTTCCGCCAGAGCATCAACCTTAGATTTCAACTGTGAAAGGAGATAATTTTGATATTTCAACATGTGAAACTGGCAATTCAAAGCTCTCATGGCTAGAGTGGAAGAAGTATAAACTTTCTTTCCCCATCTATCCAAGGCCCTGGCCTCTTTATCTGCAGGAACCGGATTCTTGACAACAGAAGCCTTAACACCCTTAGGCCCCTGGCTAACAGTTTCTGGGTCTGCCCTAGGACTCTTAAAAAGATACTTATGAGCTTCAGGCACCCGGTAATACCTATCAGGTTTAACAGGAGCAGGAGGCAAAAAATCTGGATTAAGAGAAGCCTCTGCAAACACATCTTCCACCACATTCAGAACAGGAGGTATAGCCAAAGGCCTATGCTGGGGTAAAAACAAAAATTCCCTAAGCCTTTTCCTGGAATCAGAGAAGTCCTGACCTTCCCATTTAAAATGCTCTCTCATGGAGTGAAGGGTCTCTGAAAAAGAAAAATCCTCAGGAGGAGAAGCAGAAGGAGCAGAATCATCCACTTCAGAATCAGAATAATGAGAATACTCCTGCAAGTCTTCAGCCGAAGACTCAGACACATCCGAAACCTGCTCATAATCCCCCAACACTGGTTCCATCCTAGGCCTCTTATCAGGAGGGGGCATAGAGCCTCTAATTAAAGTAATTAAATCTTCTGCCATTTTAAGCATGTGCTTCTTGGGCACAGAACCTGAAGAACTAGGAGTGACACCCACAGAAGCTAAACTAGACCTGCCTCTAGGAGAAGCCTTGGAAGCAGAAAGAGGGCCTAGACACCTTAGGAAGGGAGGGGAGTACAGATATCTGAGAGGCCCCTACAGCCTGACCTGCCTCCTGGGAGGCCACATCCTGTAAAATCAAAGTTTCTCCCTGGGACTCCAGAGAGGCCTCCGTCGGAACCACCGGTTCCACTGACGCCTCTAAAGAACCGGCGTCCGGTTGGACGACTCCTCTAACCTAGGTTTAACTGCCTTGTCCTTGCGCTTCTTTGAGGAAGCGGCCGGAGCATCCGACGGCATATTGTAATTGCACCGCTTCCCAAAGACCAACCTGGCACAATCCAACCTACACTTTATAGTGCGTTTATTAAACCTAGCACAAAAGCGACACCCAACAACGTCGTGCTCAGGTCCCAAACAAGGTATACACAAATTATGGTAATCCCTATGCGGTATCTGTTTCCCACAAGAAATACAGTTATTCACTTTTTCTGACATCCGGTAAACCACTGAGGCAAGAAAAAACAAAAATATTCCCAAATGGGGTACTTAACCAACTCTGACTTCGGTCTGAAACTCCGAATTCGAAAAATTTCAGAACGCCGAACGGCACTTGCAACACTGCTTCTGCATCGGACCATGCGGCAAAAAAGACCGAGGATATGACGTCGGTCATGCGCATTTGTACCCTGACGTTCTGATGTCAGTCAAATGCGCCTTGACCGACGTCAGCCTTATACTCTGATATTCGGGCCGACCGAGGGACAGCGGACTACCCAAGTGTTAGGACTGCAGCAATGTGAGATGAAGAACATCTGCTCCATGGCTAACTAAGGAAACTAAGCCAAAAAATCTACTAAGAAACAAATTCTGGGCCAAATTTAAACAGCTTAGAAATACTACTAAAGCATCAATACTATTAGAAAAAAGAAACTTCTACTTTCAACTTCAACAGACCAACCAACATAAACCACAAAAATTCTGGTCAGGTATCAACAGACCCCTACATCCAGGCCACTCAAAGACACCAACCCCATCAGGAATAGCCCAAGAAACTCCCAAACAAATTGCTGATACCTTTAATTTCTTCTTTACTGAAGCCATCCAGTCACTTGCTAACTCTCTACCTCATGTATCATCTAATCTGCCCTCCTCCTCAAATAACGTACCACCTACATTCCATCTACAACATGTTCCTACACCCCTAATCTGTACCCTTCTTCAAAAACTCCAACAATCTACCTCCTCTGCTGACCTATTACCTGCTAAATATCTGCAAATAGCAGCTAAAGCTATTGCCTACCCTATTTCGATCCTAATAAATAGAACCATGACAAAAGGTACCATCCCATCCATCTGGAAAATCTCCCATATAATCCCTCTACACAAAGGTGGCAACTCAACAGAACTTTCTAACTTCCGTCCAATTGCCCTACTCTCTCCTTTAGCTAAAATTATGGAAAAATGCATCCACTGTCAACTGTTAGACCACCTTCTCCAGAATATACTATTAGCCAACTCTCAGGATGGCTTTAGACCTTTCCATAGTACCACCACTGCCCTCCTATCATTTTCTGACCACATTAACAAAAATGAGAAGTTATGTACCTACCATAACGTTCCATGTTAGTTGTCTTCTCTTGCCTTCTTTCTTGCTTGATGGGTTCGGAGCCGATCCTCGGCTCCGACTCGGCACTTTGCTAAGCTCGAGAGTCACTTTTACCAGCTCGAGGCAGCCCCATATCCCATGATGCAAGGCGGTAAGTACCCAGATCTCGTTTGATGACTATAGGCAATAACACCTAGCATAAAAAACTTCCAAAAAGGAAGAAAGAAGGAGAGAAAAAATCCTGAAGGATGGTAGGAGGACCAGCACTGTATGGTCTTCAGAAGCATACTTCCTTGTAGAGAGAAAGGTCTGTCCAGGCCAGGGGGAAGGAGGGAGGGTCAGAAGAAAGCGAGAAGACAACTAACATGGAACATTATGGTAGGTACATAACTTCTCAATGTTAAGTTGTCAATCTCGCCTTCATTCTTGCTTGATGGGACCGTGTCCCTAGCACCTCTATCCTGGGTGGCTCAATGGAACAGACTCTTGAGAACTGTAGAGCCAAAACTGGCTCTGTCCCTGGAGGCCAAATCCAATTTGTAATGGGAAACAAAGGTATGAGGAGTGGCCCAAGTGGCTGCTGCACAAATAGTGTCTAATGGAAGTCTAGCTTGAAAAGCTGTGGAAGTGGCTAAGCTTCTGGTTGAATGTGCTTTAGGTTTCGAGCACAGCTGTTTTCTCCTGAGCTGATAAATTTCAGAGATGACAGAAGAAAGCCATCTAGATAAGGTCACTTTTGAGACAGGAAGGCCTTTCTTGTTATCAGCATAAGAAACAAAGAGCTGATCGGATTTCCTGAATTGTTTTGTTCTGTCCAAATAATATCGGAGTTGGCGGTGAACATCAAGATAATGTAATTTTTGTTCCGATCTGTTTGAGTAGTTTGGGAAAAATACAGGAAGATCAATAGCCTGATTCAAATTAGTCTTTGAGGCGACCTTAGGCAAAAAGGTCGGATTAGTTCTCAATGATACTCTGTCTTTGTGGAAAACTAAATAGGGGGGGCGAACAGATAGAGCATGAAGTTCAGACACCCTCCTAGCCGATGTAATAGCAACCAGGAATAAAGTTTTCCATGAAAGAAATTTCAGGGAACATGAAACAGCTGGCTCGAAGGGAGGAAGAATCAAGGATGTCAGCACTAAATTTAGGTCCCATTGAGGAGGAGGACTCCTGATTGGAGGTTTCAGGAGAAAAATTCCTTTTAAGAAGGCTCTACAAAGCCTGTGGGACATAATGTTGTGATCTGCGAACCCGACATGAAAGTTCGAGATAGCAGCCAACTGAACTTTGACCGTGGAAGAAGAGGAGCCCGCATGAAAGATTTCCGCTAAGAAATCCAAGACTGCTTGTACTGGAACAGTAAAGGGATCAATATTTTTAGCTTTTGCCCAACAAGAAAAGCGTTTCCATTTGCTAGTATAAATCCTCCTGGAGGATTTTAGGGAAGCTACTATGATGTCTCTAACAGGATTAGAGATCATAGGAAGCCTGGCTAAGGAAGGAAGTGGAGCAACCATGCTGTGAGGTTGAGAGAAGGGATAGACCGGTGCAGCTGACCCGATTGGTGAATCAGAAGGTCTGGCACTGGGTCCAGATGCCACAGCTGCACCAAAAGGTGACGATGGAGGAACGAAAACCAAATTTGTCGAGGCCAATAAGGAGCAATGAGAATCATTTTGGCTCTCAAAACGGTGGCTTTCTGGATTACTTGTGGAATCAGCGGAAAGGGAGGAAAGGCATAAAGAAGTCCCTGGGGCCAATCCTGGGTCAGAGCGTCTCTGGGGGGATGGCCTGGCAGTGGGAAGAGAGAGAAGAAGTCTGGGCATTTGCTGTTTTGGGGAGTAGCAAAAAGATCACAACATGGGCGGCCCCATTCTAGAAAAATCTCCTCCACTATAGGTTGTTTGAGAGACCACTCGTGAGGCATGAGAATAGCTCTGCTCAATCTGTCCGCTAAAATGTTGGTTTTCCCAGGGATATGCGTTGCTACCAGAAACTGATGAGAGGAGATCGCCCATTGCCAAAGTCTGAGCGCTTCTCGATACAAGGGGTAGGACTTGGTTCCGCCCTGTTTGTTGATATACCATACTACAGACATGTTGTCTGTGTGGACTGCAATTGTCCCAAAGGGAAGAAAGTCGTTGAGGGCTTGCAACGTTAAAAGCACTGCTCTCATCTCTAGGACATTTATGTGCAGGTGGTATTCGAACGGTTGCCACGTCCCATGAACCATCCTGCCCTGATAATGCCCCCCCCACCCGATCAGGGAGGCGTCCGTAGTGACAGTGGCTACCGGGGCTGGGGGTACAAAGGGTCTGCCTTGGTGAATCTGGGGAGAAGTAATCCACCAAGAAAGATGATTCTTGCAAATCTGTGTCACCAGTATTTGGTGACGCATCGGAAGTTGTTGGTAAGACCACTGAGTGAACAACATCCACTGAAGAAGGCGCATATAGAAGCGGGCCAGGGGAAGAAGGGTAATGGCCGCAGCCATGAGGCCCAACACCTTTAGAACCATTCTGGCTTGTACTTTCTTGCTGGCTAGGATGATTCTCACGTGACTTTGTATATCTGAGATTCTTTGGTCTGTGAGGGTAGCTGACATCCGAACAGTGTTTAAGTTTGCGCCTATGAAAGTAATAGACTGGCAGGGCAATAAGGAGGATTTTCCGTAGTTGATCGAGATGCCCAATTGAGTGCAAAGATTTATTGTGTAATCCCTGGCTTGAAGAAGCTGATGCCTGGTGGTGGCTGAAAGGAGCCAGTCGTCGAGATACGGAAACACCTGGAATCCTTGACGTCTCAGGTGAGCCGTGACCACTGCCATACATTTGGTGAACACTCTGGGGCTGTAGTGAGACCAAAGGGCAGGGCTCTGAATTGGAAATGACTGGACCCCAGCCGAAGCGGAGAAACCTTCTGGAGCGTCTGTGAATTTTTATGTGATAGTACGCATCCTGAAGATCTATTGAGCACATCCAGTTGTCCTTCTGCAAGAAGGGCAGAATTGACTGAAGTGTGACCATTCGGAATCTTGTCTTTCTCACAGACTTGTTGAGTCTGCTGAGATCCAATATTGGTCTCCAGTCTCCCGTCTTTTTGGGGACCAAAAAGAACCTTGAGTAGATTCCGGGCTCTGAATGGTCTGTTGTAACTGGCTGAATGGCTCTTTTTTGTAGAAGTTTTAATACTTCTAAAACTGCAATTTCCCTTAGACCGGGTGGTACATCTGGAAGGGAATTTGAGTGAGAGAATGGAATTTCCTTGAAAGGAATTTTGTAACCCTTGGATATGATCGACTGTACCCATCTGTCTTGAGTGAGGGAAAGCCAGGCTTCTGGGTACAGTGATAGTCTGCCCCACACTGCCTCCAAGGATGGACAGTCAGGCAACATCTCAGGGATGCTGAAAGGGCTTGTCAGAGAGAGGCTCTCTGCTTCCCTGGTTTTGTGGACCCCCTCTGCCTCTAGAGCGGCATCTGTTATTGTTACCCCCTCTGCCTCTAGGGGTAAACTGACCACGTGTATCCGTCGTGACTCCTTGGGATTTGCGGAACCACATTTTGCCACCTTTCTGTCCTTTAGGGTAAGGTCTAGAAGGGGTGGAAAAACGGATCCCTACGGCAGAAAGAGTCTTGCCGTCCTGCTCACACCTGGTCAATGTTTCCTTCACTTGAGGGCCAAACAAAGCTGACCCATCAAAGGGAGAGTTTGAAAGGACGCCTTAAAGGGATCTGCAAAATTACAGAGCCGCATCCAGGCTTGGCGTCTAAGAGCCACACCTGTACCTGCGGCTCTACTCGCTCCATCTGCTGCATATGATATCAGTCGCATGGAGGAGTTAGCAATAGAATTAAGGGTTCCTAGCTGCGAAGCAATTTTTTCTTGAGCCCCTGCAGCTGTGGGATCCTGTACTACTTCACCTAGCTCCTTAAGAATGTCCCTTTGGAGTCTGGTGAAGTGACATAAGTAGTTCAGCGAGCGCATAGCAAAGGTCGCTGAAGAGAACATCTGCTTACCATACCTATCCATGGTCCTAGAGTCCTTATTAGGAGGATGGACAGGTACGGAAGGATCTGCAAGTTCCTTCTTAGTGGCAGCCGCCACCATCATGGCATCAGCAGGGACACCTTTAGTAAGGAATTGCTTGTCCGAAGGGGCAGTAATAAATTTAGACGGCCTCCTAGGAACTGGCTCTACAGAGTCAGGAGCAGCCCAAGCCTTTCGAGCAATAACCTGCATAAGGGGGTCGAAAGGCGGAGACACCCAGGAGGTGGAGGGCCGAGATCCAAACGCCTCCAGGTATACCGACTCATCCTCAGAGGGATTATTGGAGGGCCAGTTTCCCCTCTGTTTAAGGAGTTCTAGGATGTCTGAAAAGGAGACATCCTCAGAGGGGGATCTTGGGGATCCCTCCGACTCATCTAAGTCGGTATATGAAGTGATAGACTCGGGGGAATCTACGTGTTTCCTCTTACAAGTCCTCTTGTGAGGAGGATCCCCTGACTGATCAGGAGAATCCTCGGAAGAGGGGGTTCTTCCCAGTGGGGAAACCTGAGGCGGAGGATCTCTGGGTCCGGGAGCAAGAGAGATGGCAGAGATATCGACAGGCACCATAGAGGGAGGAGCTAAGGGAACAGACTGCTGGCTGAGTCCAGTGGCCAGCACACTCTTCATCACCTCGAAGGCTCCCCTCCCAGGGAGGTCCGAGAGAACCCGTTCCGAAGAAACAGGAACTCCAGGGCCCACTGAAAGGGAAAGCTCCGAGGCAGATGTCGGAGCCGAGCTCACCAAGGCCGAGGCTCCAAGGGGAAGAGTGGGGTCGGACAAGGGTCTGATGCCACTCACCCCCTCGGAGGAGACCAGGGAAGCCCGACCACCGAATCCCTCTAAGGAAGGTCTCGAAGAGGAGATAAGAGTAGAGGCTGAGGGAGCAGAAGGGGGGGGGTATCTGTCCCTCAGCCATAGCAGAAACTATTCCCGAAGACTCCAGCTCCAAACTCTGAGGTAGAGTCAAAGGAGGAACTGCAAGGGGGTGTGGACTAATAGTCGTCTGTTGAGACGGACTATGTAGCATCTGGGCCAGTGCCTGTGATTTTAATAATCTACTGACCACCCTCTCTAAATCATGGTCAGAAAGCCTGGATGACCTAGATGATCAGCTCCGATGGCTCCGTTCTGAGAGGAGAGGAGAGGCCGGAGCCGAGAGTATCGGTTCCAAGGAAGGGGACCTGGACCTCTTCCTCAAAGGAACCATCGGAGCCGACGAAACCATGGATGCCGTCGGAGCCGACAACTTTTCTGCACCGACAGAAGGTCTCGATGCATCGGCTCCGGCCGGAGCCAATACAGACATAAAGGTAAGGGTGTCGGAGCCGGTCGGCGCCGACACCGAAGCCTGAGCCACATGGTGGTCGGAACCAATTGGAGCCGACATCGATGTGACCGAACCAGTATCGGCACCGATAGCCATCGGTGCCGAAGGTTTGTGCAAACCAGGATCGGCTCCAGCCGGAGCCAATCTCGACTCTGAAAGAGTCGGAACAGAGGCCGCAGGCTTGGACACAGAAGCCTGGGCCTTGGAAGACTTGGGAGTCTTACTCGGAGCCGACTTAGCCGGAGAGCCCTCCGGTTTAAGTAGGCCCCTCAAAATCAATTTGTTTCTCCTCTCCTGCAGGACTCTCTGGCTAAAGGAATGACAAATTGCACAGGAGTCCTGCAGGTGGAGAGGTCCCAGGCAGTATAAGCAAGAAGTGTGACCGTCTGTCAGAGACATCTTCTGACAGCACGAGTCACACTTCTTAAAGCCTGAGATCCTTTCCTTGGACATGGTTGCAAAAACACACACACAACACAGTCCCAAGAAACAGTTATTCCTAAATTAATGAAATAACTAACCTTTCACATACACACACACACCCTAACAAGGGGGGGGTGGGAAGGGAGAAGGCCTGACTAAAAAAATTAAGGAGTGAAGGATATTCTAGTCAGAAAGGGACTTAATCTAAACTAAAAATGTTAAATATAAAGTTTGAAGGTGAAAAAGGGGCAAAAACAGTAATATCTAAATCACTTACCAGGAGCTGGTAAAAGGAGGACCTCATCAGCGAAGCGGCAAACGAGATCTGGGTACTTACCGCCTTGCATCATGGGATATGGGGCTGCCTCGAGCTGGTAAAAGTGACTCTCGAGCTTAGCAAAGTGCCGAGTCGGAGCCGAGGATCGGCTCCGAACCCATCAAGCAAAAATGAAGGCGAGACTGACAGCTTAACATCTGTAATAATAACATCCTGTCCTCAGAAATCTTTATTGATCTCTCAAAAGCATTTGACATGGTCAACCATCAGCTACTGTTAAATATTCTTAATCTCACTTGATACTCAAGCACTACAGTAGTTCAAGTCCTACTTAGATAACAGGCAACAGGCAGTGCTTTGGGTTAACAGTCTATCCATCCACCTACCTGTCACCCTTGGTGTACCCCAAGGTTCTATATTAGGTCCTCTTCTATTCTCAATTTTTATTAACAATCTAACTGTAAATACCCCCAAGCTATATGCATACAATATGTAGATGACTCCACAATAATTTGCTCCGCTACTGGTCCAGCTGAACTGCAGTCCCTCACCCAAAATGTCCGAGTTAGTAGAAGAATGATTTTTACAGCGTTGTCTCCTCCTTAACCCCAAAAAGACTAAACTATTGCTCTTTACTCCCACACAAAAGTCCACCCCAATTGACTTCATCATCAAATATAATACTGGCACAGTCATATCTCCTGACACTACCACCATACTCTTAGGAGTAACTACTGACCACAACCTTAACTATGATACTCATATCAGCATCACAATAAAATAAGTTAAAAGAAAACTAGGCTCCCTCTATAAAATAAAACCCTTCCTTACTCCCATAGCTAGAACTTCTATTGCCTACACCCACCTTATCTCAACTCGCTTCTATGCCTCTACTATATATACTAATCTATATAAAAGTAATCTCAACAAGCTGGCAATCTCCTACAATAACATTGCCAGATTTGCTACTGGCTCCCGTTTTAGAACCCACCACTGCCATAATCTGAAACAACTGGGTTGGCTGGAACTGCATAATCAAATTCTATGCCACCAACTTATTATTGCCCATAAAACCCTTTATCACCCGGGCAACACACCTATTCTCATGAGTCTAATTACCCCATATAAAAATCGTACAAACCTATGCTCAGCAAATAAACTACTGTTATCTATACAAAAACCCAACAATAAAGCAGGGGATTCCCTTTTCCCTAACACTGTGGAAAAAAGCTGGAACCTACTTCCTGGTGAACTCACATCCCTTTCTTCAACTGCACTATTTAAAAAGAAACTCAAAATATACTTTACAACCCACTGGCTATGTCCTTGTACTAACACAGACTAAGATTTCTCTTCCTGTTATCCTAAGTTATAGCACTAAACACTACTCACTTCATAGCCACTTTAAGACCACAACCTTCTAGGTTAAACTAATTGTATTACCGAGGAAAGACTGTATGAACACATTACTGCCCTTAACTAAGTCTCCCTACCTTGTAAATAACTATCTATTCTTTTATGCCATATTTACAACTTTGATTTGGGAATCTCGGTCTTTCTTCTGAATACTCTTTTCTTCTATTATTGTTTGGTCCGCAACAAAAAAAACTTTTTCTGTTTTGTTTTAATTTTTTTATCTGTCAATCTATCATTATTGCTAAGTTACCATGTAAACAAGTGTTTTGTCTGACAAGTGAATTGTAACTGAAGTTGCAATGTTCTGTTTGTTTTTGTTTTGTTTTTATGTGGAGCTTTTCTCCCCAGGCCTCTACTGAAAATGGACATAAATCCAGTTAGACTAGCCCGGTCAACAAATGTAAAATAAAAAATAAAAAGTTCAAGCCTGCAATTTTGAGTTCCACAACTAAAAAAATAAAATAAACTGTGATTTGGGGAGAAAAACATAGTAAATCTAAACACCTTGTAATGCTTGCCACACACACACACACACACACATATATATATATATATATATATATATATATATATATATATATTATTTATTTATTTATTTTATATTACATTTGTTAACCGGGCTGGTCCAACTGGATATTGAGTCCCATTTTCAGTGGAGGCCCGGGGAGAAAAGCTCCAAAAATAACTTTCATTTATAAAGAGAAGGTACTTTTCCGTTATCAGGGCAACAGGTGTAAGGAGCACGAAACATTCTTACACTTGCATTCACTTCTCATTCACTTTAAATAACCAAAACATATTTTAAAAATGTGAAGCCTTTTTTTTTTTTTTTTTTATTGTTGGAGTACTGCTCCTTATTACAATTTCATAGGCATTTATCAAGTCAGACAGACAAACCTAAAACCAAAATATGTTACGAGCAACAATACCCATTCTAAATTTGACTGTCATTTTAAATTACACAAAAGAAAAAAACAGCTGTCCGCATTGTTGGCTCTCACCCTTAAGCAAAACATTTCAAGCACATAATTATAGGGTTATTCGGCGTTTCTTTGCTTTCAAGGGAGAGGTTCATGATATACACCGGTCCTTTTTAGATTATACCACTGGGACAGCCACCTTACAAACTATTGCAAAACGGTGGTGCAACAGAGGGGATTTACAATGCTACCTTTCACTTCTTTGCTATGTGTTATTTGCCTTTGTCAAACTACAAAATATTCATCATGACTGCTCCAAACTCAAGTAATTGAAAAACAAGTTAACGTAAACGCTTTGTTTTCTTTTTGCAGGGGGCAAATCCCTCAGCACACCTTTCAGCCGATGGTAAAGTTATATATTTCAGATGGCATCGCAGGTGAGGAAGGGCAAATTCCCTCATTCCCGGTACTCCTCAATTTTGCAAATAATAATAATAATAAATAATATAATGTGGTATCAGTGGCGGACAGTTGAATTATCCTGCTACTGAAATGACCCAGTACAG
This sequence comes from Protopterus annectens, assembly GCF_019279795.1. Taxonomy (NCBI): domain Eukaryota; kingdom Metazoa; phylum Chordata; order Ceratodontiformes; family Protopteridae; genus Protopterus; species Protopterus annectens. The sequence continues at coordinate 645,933,814 of NC_056726.1, read as the reverse complement.
CAAGGGAACTGGCGTTCTATTCCAAGTGATCATTACACTTGTTGCCCCGATAACGGAAAAGTACCAAAGAGAATTACAGAGAGTAACATTTTAGTTAAAAAGCATTTAAAGTGTCAAATTCTGTCAGGAGCGAAAGTTAGGACATTTATATACTAACAGTCATTTTGCTTGTGGACTAAAAAAAAATTTTGTAGGCAGAAAAGGTGGAAGTGGTAGAAATAGATGGAAATGTTAGTCAGGGTTTATGCAAGGGCAGAGAGCCAGCAGGTTTTAAGGAATGTTTTGAGCTGGGTTTTAAAGCAGTGAGGAGAGGAGATGGAAGAGAGATTGTCAGGAAGATTTTCCAATAGTGTTAGAGAACAAGGAGTTACCTGCCAAGTTGTTGGCTTTACAAGTTGCTATGAGGTGTTTGTTAGAGGAACGTAGGCTTTTGAGGTTGCAGTATGGAGTTATAAGGGAAGTGAGTATAGGGGTATTAGTGGTCTTGTACAGAATTTTTTGGGCTAAGGAGAGTTGATAGAACTAGATCAGATTTTGCAATTCTAGCCATCCTAATTCCTTTAAGTTTTTGCAATGGTGAGTTCTGTAACTAGAACCAGAGGCAAATCTGGCGATACTATTATAGGCAGTAGACAGTTTCTCGAGGTTAGATTTGGAGAGGTTAGAATAAATAGGTGAGGCATAAAGGAGGGTTGAGACCAGATGGGAGTGGGCAATGGAGGTTCTGGCCAGTGGAGTGAGGAATGGTTTGATTCTATAAAGTGAGCCTAGTTTTATGTTGACTTGTTTAATAGTGTTATTTATGTGAGAATCAAAGGATAGGTTGTTATCTATTTCAACTCCAAGGAGCCTAGTGGAGGGGTCTGGAGATATACTGGTGTCAATATTAGAGAGGACTGAGAAGTTGAGAGGAGGGGACTTGCGGGTGGGAGGAGAAGAGTAACAATTTGTTTTTTTAGGGTTTAAGATTAGACATTGTTTAAGGAACCAAGTTTCTGCAGTTAGAAAAGTCTGCTGGGTGATAGAGTGCAGTTCAGAGGCTGATGAGGCAGAAGAGATTAGAGTAGAATCGTCAGCGTATTGTATACAGGTAGCTAAGGGAATACTAGTTTGCAGATCATTAATAAAAATAGAAAACAGAAGGGAGCCAAGAATAGAGCCTTGGGGAACTCCTAGGGAAATGGGGAGGTGGTTGGATAAGTTATTATGCCAGAGTACTGCCTGTTGTCTATTTTGAAGGTAGGAGTGGAACCAATTTATGGCACTAGAGTCTAAGGCTAATGTTTTCAGTAAATTTAATAGGATCTGGTGACTGACCATATGGACGGCTTTGGATAGGTCAATGAAGAGAGCAGAGGTAAGGATATTATTGTTCCGATTTTTGTTGATGCAGTCAATGAAGGAAAGGAGGGCAGAAGTGGTGCTATGGAAGGGTCTGAAACCATGCTGACAGTTGGATAGGAGGTTGTTATTTAACAGGTGTATAAGAAGCTGTTTTTGGATACATTTTTCCATTATTTTAGCAAGGGGGGAGAATAGGGCTATGGGTCGGTAGTTAGAAAGCTGTATTAAGTCACCACCTTTATGCAGGGGAATATGTGAGGTTTTCCAGATTGAGGGAATGTAGCCTTCGGTAATGGTTCTATTAATTAGAATGGAAATAGGATAGGCCAGTGGTTTGGCAGCAATTTGTAGATATTGGGGGGGGAGGAGAAGGTCAGCAGATGGGGAGGAGGGTTTGGGATGTGGGTACAGGTTGAAGTTGTTGTTGGGGAATAGAAGTGGGAGGGGAGGTGGGCTGAGAAGTTATATTGGGGGATAGTTGTTTAGATAGTGACTGGACAGTTTCAGTGAAGAATGTATTAAAGGCATCAGCTGTTTGTTTTGGGTTGTTATGGGAAGAGTTTAAGGGGTGTGGGGTGTCATAGTGGCCAGGTTTTCGGAGTCTATTAATCCCTGCCCAAAACTTTTGTGGGTTTAGCTGGTTAGTTTGTTGTAGGTGGCAGTAGTAATTTCTTTTGTTTAGAAGTATGGCTTTTTTTGTAATGTTTCTTATTTGTCTAAATTTAAGATGGTCACCGGGATCTTTGGTGCTATGGTATTTGGTCCAAAGTTTATTTTTCATAATTATTTTATGTCGTGTGTCTTTTGAGAGCCATGGGGCTTGTTTTGAGCGAATTCTGACAGATCTTAGAGGGGCATGAGAGTCTAGTATAGATAGGAATTTTGAGTTGAAGTATGCAACAGCGTCATCTAGTGGCAGAAGTTTAAGAGGAGACCAATTTGTAGTTTGTAATTCAGCAAGGAAAGATTTGGGGTTGAAGTTTTTATTTGTTCTGATTTGTTTAAATTTAGTAAGGTGAGGAGTAGGGCTTTTACGTCTTATTAAATAGGTGAGGGCATGGTCACTTATGTCATCAGGTAGAGTTCCTACTATGTAATTTTGGTCGTGACTGCTAATCAGAATCCAATCCAATATGCTTTCTTTATTCTTAGACTGTTTTGTTCGGGGTGGGGTGTTAATGGTTTGTGAGAAGCCATTGAGATTTAGGAGGGAGGGTGAGACTCCTGAGGAGCAGGTTTTCCAGTCTATATTGACATCGCCAAGTAGTATGGTTTCTTGTGGGTATGTAACAGATAGCCAAATAAGAATTTCTTCTAGTGTGTTAATATTATTTCCAGGGGGAAGGTAGGTGCAAATAATATTAATGGATTTGTGGGTATTAAGGTGTAGTTTAGTGATAAGGATTTCAGCGTTGCTAACAAAGGGAGGTGTATATATATATATATATATATATATATATATATATATATATATATATATATAAATTCAGAAATTGCTGTACCTCAAGAGTAGTGGGAATACTCTAAATACTCTATGGTGCCACAACCTTGGAAATAAGGTATTGTTCCCTTTTAGCATATTTACTCTCAAGTTCTAAAAATTATAACTGAGGTGCTCAGATTCCTAACAGGAACCCCTTATAATACCCTACTAAGAAGTTATGTGGGGGACACTCTGCCTCTTTACCATGTCAGTACAAAGCGACAAAAAATCTACTAAGACTGTATATTCACATTCTGTGTGGAAACATGCGTGAATGGGTGTACCTTCGTTGAAGGTTGTGCGTCAGGGCTGGCAAACTTGGCAGGTAAAAAATCTACTGCCAAATCATTAGCGGACCGGAGTTCCTCTGTGGCGACCCCTAACCGGGAAAAGCCAAAAGACACAAACTATTTACATTAAAATGGCTCAAAAATATATTTACAAATTATGATAATTCAAAAGTATTTTTATAAATGTCCTCAGTCCTCTCCATCAGTCTTTGGTTTTGATATTACATTTCATACAGTAATTCGGCTGCTTGTTTGTAACTCCTTCCAGTCCTCTCATTCAAACATCGCTGATATCTTCATTGATCTTAAAACTTCTTTGATCCAAAAGATATTTGACCTTTATTTTACATGTTCAGATCTTTCCTCATTTTTGTCCATTTCTGATATACCAATAAATACATAATTCCTCACACTTACCCCACTTGCCTTTCTTTATCTATTAAAATTCCCTGAACATCCCTAAAATCAATCCCACATCCATCCCCATTACTGCTGTTCCTCTAATTCCTATTTACAGTATCCTAGGTCTAGGTCTCCCCATTCCTTACTTTACATTTTTCCTGCTGTTTCTACTACTTATGTCTCAAGTACATCCAATAGGATTCATGTCTTCAGTATGAGAAAGTGGCTGATTCTACCTCCACCTCCTACATGCCCTTAAATGTAAAATAGAATCAGGTTTGTTTCTCTCTTCCCACTGAGGAAGTAGCTTCTGTTTCTTACCAACTCCTTGTTCCTACTTTTGTGGATCCCACATCTTTTAGATTCTTTTTCCAACCAATCCAGTCAGGTTAATCTTTCTGATGTCCACATCTCCTCCTACAGATTTTCTGCACTGCTTCTTGAAAACAGCACTGCTTACCTGACTTTCCCTCTCTCTCTTCCTCTATTGACTCCTACCACACTGTTTAATCTGTCTTTTGGGTCTCTAGTCACCTGCATATTTGCATGATAATACCATAACTATCCCCTAGCTGCTTTACTTACATCGCTGCCTCCTTACCATTAGCACTTTGTTTTTCTTTTTCTTCTGCTGCTTACTTTGTACATCCATTTCTTTATTCAAGTGTTACACCTTTACTTATTCTCCAGGTGGATGCTACAGATTCCTTTTCCTCTGGCTTCACATTCTCTTTCCCAGTAGTGATTCACCCTGAGACATATAACGTAACTGGCTGTTCTCCCCTTCTCTTGCAGTATGGTCACCAATAAGTTTTATTTAGTTGTGTACAAAGGTATGTTCAACTCCTCATTCATTTTTCATACTTTTTAAATTTCAGTCAACCTGAAAAATGATCACACCTATATCATGTAATACATACCACCTGTTCTGTCTGCCAATAAAGTGGAAACTTTTCTAACAAAAATTGCTATCTAAATCAATTCAGTAATGAGCATTTTGTTCCTACTTTACTCCCTCATTTCCTCCCCCCACATGTATTTTCACTTCTATTTCTCTACTATATGTCACAGCTTTCCAGAAAAACCTACATTTTATTTCCTCCATTTCTTATGGAAATTGCTAATAAAGCTTACCAAGCATACAGCTCACCATCTTAATCTCTGTATGTTATAAGCCATTTGCTTTTAAGTTCTCTCATTCTTTTATCCTTCAGTACTTTTCCCTCTTAGTGGACATTTTACTTGTTCCCTCAGTAGTTCTTATGAATCATTTGCTCTCACATTTTCTGTTACTCACGCTGAGACATCACAGAACTGCCACACACGTTCCCATCAAAAAAATGTTTAACATCAAGATCTAGGCATACAACATAAGGGGGATATACTTCCATAAGAACAAGATATCTGATTAAAATGAGACATTAAAATATAAGAAATGGAAGAGAGGTCGAACTACAACTTTGAAAAGTGAAATAAACAAGCTGGACAAACAGATTAAGCATATTGTGAGACAAGATCAAGAAAATTTATATAAAGATATTGAGCACAATAGGAAACCTTTCTAAAGATACATAAGATGTGGAAGAATAAAGACACACAGACAAACAAATTGATAAACTGTGTGCAGATTCTAAAATTTATTCGCAGACACAACAGATTACAGATATATTTACAAAATCTTAAGCAAAACAGTTTGGCTCCACAAAAGGGGTGTTAAGTTGAGAGTGACATCCACTTAACTTCAGATACCGGAATCAAATTAGATTATATTGAAAAAGAACTGTGCAAACTGGATCCAAACAAAGCACAGGGAGGAGATGGAATTAGCAACAATGACCTGAGGACATTTCAGCAAGAACTTACAGTACCATTATACCTATTATTCACTAGGTCATATAAGCTTGGGGAGATTCCTCAAGACTGGAGACATGCGCTTATTAAGGGAAAGGGGAGTAGGAAAAACCCAGAGTCATATAGACCCTTACGTCTACTTTCATGTTGTGGAAAAGTAGTGGAGAAGGTAATACTGGATAAGTTATTGTCAGAACTAGATAGGTTGGGACCTGGAACTATATATCAGCATGCATATGTTGAAAACAGATCTATTACCACCTGTAACATGATGTTCTACAACAATACAATAACAGCTATGAATGAAAAATTGTGCGGTGATGTAATTTATATAGATTCAACTTCAGCATTTGACAGGGTCACAGACAAAACACTGATCAATAAATTAGTACAACTAAGTATTGATGTACTTTTGGTTACAGTCAGGGTGTCCCACAGGGCTCTGTCCTAGGTCCTTACTTGTTTAGATTGTATCTTTCAGACCTAACTTTTTCATATGAGGCATTCTACAGTCTATATGCAGATGACCTGAAATTGGGTAAAATGATTACATGTGTTACAGATAAGACATGTCTGCAAAATAACGTCTAAATTGACCATTATGCTGATAAACACATCAAAAACTAAGGATATGAGATTTGGGAGACAAACTGAAAGGTGGATATTTAATACAGCACACGGTCATTGAAACTGAGACTAATTTAAGGATATGGGTATACGGACAGATTCAGCTATTTGTTTTTCTAATCATATCAATCAATTGGTTAATGATAGTTATAGAACTATAGGTTGTATAAAAAGATGTATTAAGTCTAGGAAATCAAAAATAATGAAGTTGTTGTTTGTTAGTTACATTAGACCCAAACTTGAGTGCGGAATAACAATATGGAAACCCTATAAGAAAACAAGCATGAGTAAACTGGAAAGAGTACAGCAGAAATATACTAAGGGCATCCATGGATGTAAAAATTTAAGTTATTGTGAAAGACTAAAATATCTGAACTTCTACAGTGTCTCTTACAGATATCTAACAGGATATCTTATTCAAGAATAAAGGGCATTTAGAGACAGCTACATCTGGGAATGTTTAGGGTTATCAAAAAGTACTAGAGAATCATCAGACAACCTATTCTATAAGAATGAGAAGTTTACTAATTGGTTCTCTGACAGAGTAGCCAATGCATGGAACAGACTACCTAATTACATTAAAGCAAGTACTAGTTTAGATATTTTTAAGAACAGCTTGGACATTTATTATGGGAACAAGTGTTTTGATATATTGGCAAGCTAGAAAGGCATCAATGCCCGTGCTTGAAATATTTGTATGCATGTATGTATGTACCTTTACCATCCCACAAATCATATAGTTACTCATTACCTAGCTGTCTTTGTGCTGTTTCTTCAACCACTAGGTCACCTGTTCTTTTGTTTCCATTTAGAAGCACAGGAATAATACTAGGCAAGCAATCACATGGGCTATAAGAGGCGTAGCCACATGCACCTTTAATTGGACACCTGAAAGCTCTTGCCACCCTTTACAGGTAATTAACAGTGCCCACTTAACCCTGGTATAAATGTATGCCTATCCATCCAATCATCAAGACTAGCTTTAAAGGTAGACAAAGTAATACTTCGCTTGACCTCCAGTGATAATTTGTTCCATAGGCTGGGAATACATTGAGCTAGTAAACTATCCCTCCAGCAAGTCATTTTTATTTGTTGTTGAAAATTAGGCCCCCGGTACAGGTGCTTGAAGGCCACTGATTTTGTGAAGTATTAGGAGGTCAAATAGGATTGGGACTTTTATGGCTCAAAAAGCAAGAGAAAGGTCACCTCAGAAAAGCTGGTAGGCTACTGAATATAAGAACCATTATGCTAATGTATCAGAATAGTCTGAAAGATTAAAAGCGTTTACTTTTTGTGTTAAAAGTTATTGGTGTCTTTCCAGTGCAGTGAGATACTTGGATTTATATATACCAAAGAAGGCACTGTATTTGATGATGGATCTCAAATGGGAAGAGTACAGTGGTAAGATGACTTTTTTATGCATCGTGAAGATATTCCCTTGGAAATTAACTGGATAGATTGAAGAACTGAATACCCAAGTCTTTTGGACATATCTATTTGAAAACGAGTATTACTTACAATATGAGGCAAGAACAACTATTTTGCTGAATACTACTATGCTGTACTTTTTTGCATTTAGCTTGAGACCATTTTCTAGGTATGTGCATATTCCAGTCCTTTTTGGAGCAATTTACTATCAGTGGATGCCTAAAAAAACAAATGCCAAACAGGAAAGGGCACAGCACCAATCCCAGCAGTACCCCATTACTTACAATGTTATATTTTGAGAGGATAACAGCAATTTTTACTACCTGGGATCTGTTGGATAGCAAGTTTTTAATACAACGGGCAGTGTAGGGGCTAACATCAGGTTTATCTAACTTTTCAAGAATTCCTGCACAGGAAAATAGTGTCAAAAGCTCTGCTGGGTAAAAATAAGCACTGTCCACAGCCTCTGTAACTTTTTCAATGATGTTTACTAGGTTCAGAAGACAGGACCTGCCCTTTACAAAACCAAATGAGTGGGGTCTAGAAAATATTTTTTTGAAATATGGTTCTTTACCAATCTTGCTCGTGCCTTCGTTGATGGCTGGGCATCGAGCTGGCACCTCAGCACCGTAAAAATCTACTGCCAATCATTAGCGGACCGGAGTTCCGCTGTGGCGACCCCTAACCGGTAAAAGCGAAAGAAGAGGAACAACAATAAAAACCAATCTTGCTATTACTAGTAGTATTTTTCTTGTCTCTTCTATTTCATCACCCTCCCTTTTCAAGAAACATACACACAAGTCCCAGCTGTTTGTCTCCCCAGGTGTGTAATCATCCTCCTGTAAGTTTTTGCATTCAAGTAATCCAAACCAACCATCACGTCAAGCAGATCTCTGCCCTCCATAACAAGCAGTGGAAATTTCAAACTTCTCTCTTGAGCACCGGGCACTCACAGACACTTGTCCTGCAACTAGAGAGACTAAACACTAATTAATCCAAACAATCCATCAGGTCAAGTATGTCTCTGCCCCCCATAACAAGCAGTGGAAATTTCAAACTTCATTCTTGAGCACTGGGCACCCACAGACACTTGTCCTGCAACTAAAGAGACTAAACACTAATGTAGGTGCTTAACTTCCAAAGGTCTAGACAGTAAAATATCTTCCCTGCACTAACTTAAACAAATGTTAGTGAGTGTATTACTACATTTCTGCTGTATAGTTCCTTAATCAAACCTCTGCACTGATGAGTACATCACGAGGAAGAAACAGCTGCATAATACTCTCCGGTTAGTGCCCCCCCAAACTAAAGTCAATTTTCTTTTGAGAAATACTCAAATCTATAAAATAGTATTTAATTTCCTCTCCTGTTTCATCTGTAACTAACACCAGCTTTAATTCTATATCCTTTTAAGACTGTCAGGGTAAAATTAGATAATGTCTACACTTGCCCTGATTTTACAGTATAAAGTAGAGTGACTGTGCAAAGGAGAATACCTTTTCTTAAGGTTCACTGAGTGGCTTCCATTACTCTTACACTTCACAGTGAGTGTTTGCACAGTTCATTTAACCATTGGCTAGCCTTCTCCTTCCCTGTAGTCTTTACCCCTCCCTCCTCCAGCTCTTGTTCTGTATTGGATAGCCTGAGGTCATTTAAACCCAGGTTGCCATTTTGTTTTTTTTTTGTTTCAAATCCCACAGGCCACAGCAGCTGTTTGTCTCCCCTGGTGTGTAATCATCCTCCTGTAAGTTTTTGCATTCAATGTATGCTGTACATTGTGGTTTAATACATAATTATTTAGTACAACAGCTTATACTATATCTGTTTCTGTTATTTTTTAACACTGCAGAATGCCTTTAGATAATTCTGCTTAATGAACTGCTTTCACAAATGCACCTAGATATGTTCTGTTTTCCTTGTTTACTGTTATAGAGCCAGAAGGGCTATTTAGCATGTTGCATTTCACTGCTCTAACTGTACTGACTAGTTATTAAATATACTGAAAGTGTATCTTGCTTAATTTAGTAGAGAACTGCTTTATATATTTACATTTTATTTTTGTATGCTGCCATAAGAAAAGATTTTAGGTTATCAGGTGCTGAAGCAGGAATAACCATTACCTGATGTTTTTGTTACTGACTATTGCTAAACCAAGTCCAATCTGACTGGTCACACAGTATGTGCTGCCTTAACCTAATGCTCTCTTACATTTTTCTTCTATTTTTCTTTCAGTAATCCAAACCATCCATCAGGTCAAACAGGTCTCTGCCCCCCATAACAAGCAGTGGAAATTTCAAACATCTCTCTTGAGCACTGGGAACCCACAGACACTTGTCCTGCAGTTAAAGAGACTAAACACTAATGTAGGTGCTTAACTTCCAAGTGTCTAGACAGTAAAATACCTTCCCTGCATTAACTTAAACAAATGTTAGTGAGTGTATTAGTACATTTCTGTTATATAGTTCCTTAATCAAACCTCTGTACTGATGAGTACATACGTTAGTGCCCCCCCAAACTAAAGTCAATTTTCTTTTGAGAAATACTCAAATCTATAAAATAGCATTTCATTTCCTCTCCTGTTTCATATAACCCCAGCTTTAATTCTATATCCTTTAAAGAATGTCAGAAAATTATACTCTGTGCCCATAACATAGTCTATAACTTAGTGCAAACATACAGTTTAAACTACAGTTAAAATCTCAGTTTAACATATAACCATTTAAGCTAACACTACATACTTACCAAAGCCTAAAGAAACACTTGGAGTCCGTATTAGCCCGCTGCGCTCAGGCTTGCTCCGCTCCCCTCCCTGTCCCATATTCCCACCTGCCCCCACTACTTCTATTTTTATTCTAACCCCTAATCACCTGACCAGTAGTCCAACCCCCAATTTCCTAACAACTAGCCCAACCCACTCATCCTACCTCCCCCTACCCTCCAATCCAATTACATCCCACACTGATCCCACTCCCAACAACACATTCCCAGACAACACACCTCTACCCTCACACACAACTAACCAGGAATCCTAGCTGTACTACTCACTCAAAGTAGTATCATGTTACCCACACTCACATCCCTATCACTAGCTCTACTATCACTAACCTTCCTAACTTCCTTACAAACAGACCTACTGCTGCACAACTACTCCTATCACACTACCCACACTAGCCCACCTTCTCAAACCCACTAACACTTCTACATCTGCCCCACAATCATAAATCTTACAACTACATATTACTCACTAACAAAAATGACACCATCTCACCACACTAAGAAAAACTCTCACAAACCAAGCTCACAAACAATTAATATTAAAAAACACATACTGACACTCCTACAAACTCTGCTAACCTCTGGTGACATTCACCCAAATCCAGGTCCCCTCTCAGCCAGACAAACATCTGACCTGCTGATCCTAAATCTCAACATAAGAAGTATTACCAACAAGCTAACATACCTACATGCATTCATAGCCCACTACAACCCTGATGTACTCACCATTACAGAGACTTGGCTTAAACCCAGTATCCAAGATGAAGACTTTCTCCCCCCAGGGTATAATAAACTTAGATCTGATAGAACAAACAGGAAAGGAGGAGGAGTAGCCATTCTCTTTAAAAACACCCTTAACCTCCAGCTCCTGCACACCACACCACCCACTTTTCAAAATGCTGAAGTCCTATTTTCTGTCCTATCCATAAGAAACATCAAGAAGATCAATATAATATGCTGCTACATACCTCCAGGCAACAACTCACTCATAATAGAAGACATCCTACACTGGACAAAGGACAATCTACCTCAGGAAACAATCCTACTAGGAGACCTTAACACTGACTGGGCAGCCTGTAACTCCAGCAGCTCCTCTACACACATCAATCTATATGGGTTCTCTAAACTAATTGAAGAACCAACTAGAATAGATGAGAAAACAAAGAAAGAATCCATACAGGACTGGACACTAACCAACTAGCCCAAACAAAACTATACAGTAGGCTGTCTCCCAGATGACCTAAGTAATCATCTTCCCCATCTTCCTACTCCACAAACACTCCAATCACCCCAAACCAGTAGTCTACAAATTTGTGCGAGATGACCGTAACCTTACACCACAATACCTAAATACTGTCCTAAGCCACTGCAACTGGGAACCACTATGGACACTTGGGTTAAACCAGGCAGTAGACTATTTCAATACTACCTTCTCTAACATCCTTAACAGTCTAGCTCCCAGCAGAAAGATCAGAGTTAAAGCCAACTACGCACCCTGGCTAAATAGGGACACCAGAGCCTTACTAAAAGCTAGAGATAAAGCCTGGAAAAATCTGGAAAACTGACAAAACCCCTAGCTCCAGGCAATACCATCAACAGCTTAGAAACAAGGCCAAGGCTGAATCCAAAATAAACGAACAAAACTATTTTCTTAGCGCCCAAAGGAAATATTCAAATAATCCACAAAAATTCTGGCATGCCATTAACTCCCTACTAAAGCCAGACAAAACCACTACTCCAGCACCCAGCTATACTAACAATACCCTAGACATAGCTTCTCAATTTAATAACCATTTTACTAAATCCATCTTAGCCCTGGCCAGTCAAATAACCAAAAACAGTCTACCTCAATTACAACCTAACCTATCCCACATCACCCCCTCTTTCAGCCTATCACCACTGCCCACCTCAGCTATCAAAAAACTCCTCCTAAAACTAAAGCCAACCACAAAGGCAGCTGATAACATACCTGCTGCATACCTAAAAATGGCTAGTGACTTCTTATCATATCCTGTCTCCATCCTAATCAACCGCTCCATACTAGAATCCTACATACCCAAACTCTGGAAAGTATCTCACACATCATTCCTCTCCATAAAGGAGGTAATTCTTATGAATTCTCCAACTACCAACCTATTGCCATCCTTTGCCCCTTATCCAAAATTCTTGAGAAATGCATCCACTTGCAAGTGATGACATTTCTTAACACACATAATCTACTATCTACCACACAACACGGTTTCCGTCCACATCACAGCACTACCACAGCCCTTCTATCCTTCACTAATCATATAAACCTTCACAGGAATGATAACAAATATGTACCAGCCATTTTCCTAGACCTCTCAAAAGCATTTGATATGGTCTCCCACTCCATTCTACTAGACTCACTAACATCATTATCTTTCACCTCCTCTACTACAGCCTGGTTCAGAAGCTACCTATCTGACAGGCAACAATCAGTCAAGTGGAAAGGAACTCTTTCTACACAACTTCCAACCACCATAGGAGTCCCACAGGGCTCTATACTGGGCCCGCTATTGTTTTCTATTTTCACAAATAACCTCAACAGCTCTACACAACATGTCACACTCATACAATATGCGGATGTTTCAACCCTGATCTGTTCTACCTCATCTCCCACCACCCTACATACACTCACTCAAGATACCTTTAACTCAGTAGAAAAATGGATATCAGGTATCCAACTAATTCTAAATTCCAAAAAGACAAAACTGCTACTATTTACCCCTAATAGATAAAAAAAAAACCCTCTCCTTTACCATAACATCTAGGGACGACACCACCATCTCCCCTTCTAACCACACCAAACTTCTGGGCATTGAAATAGACAATAATCTCCATTTTAATGTTCATATCTCACATACCATAAAACTAGTACACAAAAAAACTAGGCTCCCTATACAGGCATAAGTCCTTTCTCTCACAAAAAGCAAGAGTCACTCTTGCACAAAGCCACCTCCTCTCAACTCTATTATACGCAGCACCAATCTTTACCCAAATCAGACAATGTGACCTAGACAAACTAGAATCATGCTACAATAAAAATAGCCAAGTTAGCTATCTCTATGCTGCACTAAAAGAACTAAAATGGCTTGAGCTACCACAGCTACTTAACTATCACCAGCTGGGTACAGCCTACTATATTCTCAAATATCCTGAAAAAAACCCTCATTATCCAACTTACTTACTGTCTATACTGCAAAACCAGTACCTAAGATCCAGTGAAAAATCTCTCCTCTCCATCACCAAGGCTAACAAAAATGCAGGGAAGTGCTCTACTCCCACACCGTTGCCAGAAATTGGAACTCTCTTCCCCTATCTGTGTCCACTGCCCCCTCCACATCCATATTCAAAAACTCCCTCAACTCGCACCTTCTTAGTACCTGGTTATGCCCTTGTATCACATAACCCTATCCGTAGTACTGTTAAGTCCCCAAACTCATCTCTAATCACATGCTGGATCTCTGATCCCCTGTAGGTTTGGTCATCTGAGAGGGTACTTTTAAATGTAGAATCTTACTTGATAATTTTCTTTTCTTACCAATGTATAACTGACATTGTCTTTTTACCTATATTCTATATCTTCTTTTACCTGGAGTGTCTTATTAATTTCTTGTTATATTATTATGCTCAGCATATATGATAAAACCTGTTTTGTGTATTATGCTGGATGTACTATAACTGACACTGTCTTTTACCGCGTCTATATCACGTTATCGAAAGCTTACTTAATCGAATCAATAAAGGTCGAACTTTATTGATCAATTAAGTAAAACATCGAATAACGTAAAAAAAAACTAAATGGCTACGCCCTCCACCCCCCCACTACTTAAATATACCAACTCCGAGACCACACTACATTGAGGTAAATGGAAATCTCGCCTTACGGAGATTTTCATTTACTTGCACGATGTTCTTCACTTTCGACTCGATATTGTCAGCTTATGACAACGTGAAGTAGACCCCTTTTACCTATGTTCTATATCTTCTTTTACCTGGAGTGTTTTATTAATTTCTTGTTATATTACTATGCTCAGCATACATGATGTAACCTGTTTTGTATATTATGCTGAATGTACTGTATTTGTATAACTTGATGCTGGAGCTTTTCTCCCCGGGCCGCTGCTGAAAATGGACCTGGTCCAGTTGGAATTTGCCAGTTAACAAATGTAAAATAAATAAATAAATAAGTAAGTCCCACCACATAATATAATACAGAGAAAAAGAGAAATACTATATATACATATGGGTCGCCTTCAGCAGATCGAATGTTTACAAGTTCGAACCTCATATGGCAGAGACCATATGTTCGAGACCATATGTTCAAACTTGTAAAGTTCGATTGGATTGAATGGAGATCTCCGTACAGTGTGGAACGGGAAGATTTCCTATTTCTGTAATGTAGTGCGATCTCAGAGTTGGCATATTTAAGTAGGGGGAGTGCAGGGGGGCGTAGCTACAGACGTATAGTTTTTTTTTTTTGTTTTACTTCAGTGTTCAAACTTTTAGAAGTTCGAACATATGGTCTTGGCCATATGTGGTTCAAACTTGTAAAAGTTCGATCTACTGAAGTAGATCCATACATATATATATATATATATGCATACACACACACACACACACACACACACACACACACACACACACACACACACACACACACACACACTCACACACTGTTTATACTGCCCCCCTTCATTGCCAGTAAATGCTGCTAGTTGTGTGCAGCTACAGCTTTGTGACAATCTGGAAGAAGGAACTACATCTGCCCTGAATGCAGAAGACCACACCCCCTGCTTATAAAAGGGGAGGGGTCAGCGAGAAAGAGAGACCGAGAGAGATAGGGTCAGAGATCTGGGCCTCTCTGGCAGATAGAGGAAGAACTGGGAACAGAGCTATAGGTTATGACCTGTACAGTGCGACTTTGTATTGGAGACTGAGTTATGTGCATTGGTGGTTCAGTGGTAGGATTCTCACCTGCCACAGAGGAGGCCTAGATTTAATTCCCGGCCAATGCAACATGGCATTCAGATTTGGCATGCAATGACTACTCCTCTTCTGGAACAAACTTGCTCTCCAGGTTTAGCAGTGTGACATAATGCTTTTAAAAAGGAGCTGAGCAGCTGGATATGGGTTCATAAATTCACCCCTGGTGTGACTGGCTTGGCCTTGTGGCTCAGTTGCCTTGTACCTCCTGTGATCCTACTGGTGATAATGGTCTTTCTGTTAGGCAAAGTATTAGACAGACACACAGGTTGTGGTCTGTAGGAAATAAAATGAAGCAAAAACTTAGCCTTGGAGTTTACTGACCAGCAACAAAACTATGAACTAAGGCATTATTTTCCCTTCAGAAACTTTTGAGTTAACACAGCTTAATGTAGAAATTGCACTTAATTTTTCATTTTCAGATGGACAAGTCACTGTAAATAAAGCAATCCTGAAACAAAGCAGATATATCGATACACATTACCCCAATTTCTGGTTATTCTACTATTCTCATCTTAAAAATCCCATCCCATTTCACTTTCCCCGTATACCCAACACGTCTGCATTCCCACATGTGCAACAAAAATGCTTCCTTATTTCCATTTCTAGCAGACAGTTCATTTTTCTTCTTCCTGCTTTAACCTGGCACATAGTACCATCTATGTAATACTTCCCAGTGCTGATCGCATACGAGTCTCATACTCCTCAATTTAAATTCCATCATCACATTATCCTCGTCTTCCTCTGGCCACAAAGTTAACCTCTCCTCCTTTGAAAAAATGCTTTTTAAGTAGTAGTTAAACTTCATTCACTTCCACTGTCATAACGTCCTACAGACCACACCAAACATATAGAATCGCCAATCTGTACTCCTTCTCCTCACAGCAATCCTCTATTACTCCTAGGTAACTTCTTTCTACACATTTTGTACCTAATTCCATCACCAGAATACACACAACATACCTGTAACATTTCCAAGGATCATTAAGGATTTATTTATTAATCTATCTACCTTTGTTTACATGGAAAGTCTGACTGGGTAATACCCATTTTCAGCAGAGGCCTAGGGAGAAAAGCTCCATTTGCTCATAAGTAGTACACATTGTGGATGTGTTAACAGCCTCTACAAGGTCTTTACAGTGAGTTCCAACTCTAGAAAAATCACATGACATGCAGCCAATAAGCTACAGCACTGATCTCTTAAAAGAAAATATCATACATCCTCCTTTTTCATAAAAATAAATATACTGCTGTGGTAGGCATACATTGCTGTACATTAAGAATGGGTATACTTAACTTTACTTTCTGGATGACACAGGCTTACTACATAACACAAGATCTAGTGCATTCAAAGTTGCAACTTCTCAATTTTTATACACTCTGCTAGAGATACTTGAATTATCCACATATCTGGATGGCTGACAGTTCTTATATAGATCATTGCTTTGGATTACTTATGAGCTGATATACTGACTTCCCTAAATGCCTTTAGGAGCAGTTCAGGTTCCACTTCAGTCTCAAATTAATGTACTCTATTGCTCTGTCTGGCTACATCATTTTTCCTACTGCCTACACATAATTATCTTGAAGAAATACAATCTACTCCTTCAGTAAATTTTTCAACCTTCTCCATAGACTAGACTATCTGTTTTACTCTGCTGTGTGAACCACTACTTCTTCCAGTTGCTGACCTCCCCATAGATGCTAAATTCCGACTGCCTCCTGCCTTCAAATTTGCTAACCACCAAGAATGTCCATCATAATAATGTCTTTTCTGATTACTTTCTGGAACATTTTTGACTTTATTCTAATTCTGTAGTATCAACAATGTAATTCAAGTAGGTAGCTTATTCTTTAGTTTTCTTGTAAGTTGTGAGAGATTTATTATCTGCAGTGGATATTCCTATAGTCCAAATGTATGACAATAATCCCCATAGCTACTGCTAGTGTCTTTTCATCAGATTCTTCTTTAATGTCTGAACAGTATTCTCTATTTGTCTATTTGATTAAGGTGAACATGGTCTTGGAATTACATCACACTTTATAACAGGCCCTGAGGCTATGCTTGGGTAAATAAAATATCGAAGAGACAATAAATAAAATAACTGAATTAGATATGGAACATAGAACTCAGACAGGAGCTAAATCTGTTTGGATTGCAAACATAACAGAAAAAGAAAGGGGATCAGATAAGAACTCGCAAATCAGTAATGGTGAGAGAAATTAAAAACAAAATTACTAATGAGGAAAAAGAGAGGCAAAGAAGATAGGCCTGTTAAAAGTACAAATCAGGGGGCCCTAAGGAAAGCATTCTGGATGTGAAACCCAACGGGGAAGGGTTACAAAAACTTGAGGAAAGAAACAGAGGGTTATGGAGCTGACATGTAAAGACACAACCAAAGAAAGAGGTCTGGAAAGGAAGGAGGTAAAGATGAGAAAGAGAGAGATTGGTTGCCAGTCACCAAGAAGGCAGTAATAATGAAAATAATGTATATAAACGGATTTGTAATCTTTATCCAAGATTTTGGTGCAACAACAAAGAGTGCACACGCATGTACTTTGATTAAAAAAAAACAACAAAAAAACTTGTGCTGTCTCAATACATACAGCAGCCTTATCAGCCTCTCATCATGTTCACATTGTATCCAACTCCCCAATAATAACCATCAATTTTGTTCATAATTACTGTGAAACAGCTACCTGAAATATACTACTTTTGTGTAAGAACGTGCCATAACAGTAGACCCTTCCCAAGGTAACCTGACATCTGGCCAGCGTACCAAAGCCAAAACCTTCCTGATACACCATTCATCTCTTGTATGACCTCAGCACACAGGCATAGAGTTACATAAGTGAATGTAGGAGGGCAAAATTCCAGATTATCTAGGGCTATGAGGCCCTGGAGGCATCTTAGTACAAATAAAGTAGTAGTCCAGCAAAGAAGACAGGGAAAAGGGAAAAGAGAACTGATCCCCCCCATCCTTTGCAATGCTTGTTTAACTAATGACTATGGTACTTTTCCATTATCGGGCAACAGTTGTAATGAACACTTGGAACCCAATCTGTACATCAGGCATATAAAACCACCACCTTATTTACATATACTAAATCCAAATATACAAAGGAAAATAATCACATCAACACTGCACAAACACGTACATCAAGACGGATCTTCACTTAAACTTCCTGGCGAAATGGGTAGAAACTTCCCTGATGGATATACCTTAGCGTGTCAGCTTGTTGCTTCTGTAGAAAAAAACAAACCGCACAGCTAACTATAGCAAAAGATGAAACATGCTCGCCATCTGAGAAATGGCATATAAAATAATATACCGGTGTGTGTAAATATATGTAATCGATGTATTACAGTACTCAGAGAAGCACAGAGATCCCATGGCAAGACTTTTGGCAGGGTTGACGTTTTATTTGAAGCTACGGAGTGCTACTTCTGTGCAACTGCAGCCATAATGTCAAAGTTCACGACATGCGCAGTATCATGTTTAAAAGTCAGAAATGACTTTTCGGTTATACAGCGCATCATATGAGTGACGGATTCAGTTTCATTGCAGGTTTTCGGTTTATTTGTGTGCTTACTTTGGGTAAATGGGGTGCTAGCTAACAGAACAATTTCATGCACGAACATCTTCAAAGACAAAATATAAATCGGCCATACTTAGCAACTGCATGGCAACATTAAGCAATTAAAATGTACCTAGAAAGCTCACTGCCTGCAAGTGCCCTTAGTTAATCACCCTTACTTAACTTGTGCGGTTCAAAAACAAAGCTATTCTAACACCCTGAATCAGCAGAGTCAAATACTTCACTTGTCACATCAGCAGAAGAGCAACCTTTGAGAGCTGCAGCTATATCATCAAGCGTTTATATGACACTTTCACTTTGGGAAGCCCTTTTCCATACCTCTAAGATGCAGAAATCTAAACAAAGCCATATATAATTGGTGGACAAAGGCCCAAAAATATGGATAACTTTTAAATAAATTATGCTGTTACAAACATATAAACTTGCCGAAAGTCAGATTGTTGTTCACAAAATGTGAACTGTACTGCAAAGTCAAACATACTTATGCGAATGCAGTACTACATTCGCATAAGTGTTGTTTGACAAACTGTACGGAGATTGCGGTACAGAGAGGTTTGGAAATTCATCCATACCCACTGTAGTGCAATCTGGAAGTTGGAATATATTGTTTGCAGGGGATGTGGGGGCGTGCAGGGGGCCTGCCCTCTGCAAAAATGTAATATGTTGTATAGGAGTTTCATTTACATGAGCTCCTATATGGATATCACATGATATTTTCGAAGACAATGTAGACTCTGCTGAGTCGAAATTGTGATGCGGTCGTGATTATGGTTTCGATGGTTTACTACGAAATTGCGAATGGAAATTGTTTTGCCTTTCGCAATTTCCATAGTAAACCCTTCATATAAGCCTATTTAAATTTTAAACCATGATTATAAAGTGTTTATGTCTACAATAGCTAAAAGAATGGCACTGCCAAAAATGATAAATATGGATCAATGTGGTTTTGTGGAGGGGAGGCAAACATTTGACAACATTAATAAAACAATGATGACTAAGAGGGAAGCAAAATGTAAGTAAATACCACTGTTGTCAGTGGGCCTTGATGCAGAAAAAGCGTTTGACAGAGAAGTTTGGGATTTTATGAGTACGGCAATGAAGCACTTGCATTCCCTGACAAAATAATAAGGTTAGTTAGGAATATATATGAGGAATCGGAGGCAAATATTAAAGTGGAAGGGTTTCTCTCTGATAAGGTGCGTCTAAACAGAGGAATTAAGCAGGGGTGTCCTCTTTCCCCTTTTGTCATTTGCATTATATTTTAGAGCCACTGACAAAAGAATATAAGGGACTCAGAAATTCAATGATATAATTGGTATGGTAATGAAGAAAAGCTAGCTTTATTTGCAGATGATATTATTTTATATGTGAAAAAAAAACAGAAAAAGGAAATCTCAGTATCATGGAACATTCTGAGAAAGTTTAAATTTTTTGGGGATATAAAATTAATGAAGACAAAACAAAGGCGAAAATTAGCTGTAAATTATACACCCATACATGAACTGTTTCAGCAATAGCCACATTTATGAGGATCCACATTTACGGGCACACGATAAAATGAAGTATTTAGGAGTATGGATTAAAAAGGATTCTGCTAAGGCAGCTAAGGAAATGTGGGAAGAAACTAAATAAAAGATAATACAAAAACTGACAAACTGGAAACTCTTGTTTCTAGCTATGGATAGCAAGAAACAAGCAGTGAAAATGTTTTTAGTCCCTTTAGTTTTACATACTAGTCAGATACATTTTTATCAACCAGAGAAGTTGTGGACAGTAATTAATAAAATGTTGAAGGATTTTATCTGGAAGGGGAAGAGGGCAAGGGTCAAGTGAGATAACTTGATCCTTCTAATAGAACACGGTGGTTTAGGATTACCTGATTTAAACTGATATTTTAGAACTACGCAGTTAAGGCACATATTCATAACACAAACAGAAAGCTATAATTCATAGTGGAAAGAGATGATGGTGATGAAAACAGGGAGGAAATTCAAGGAATATGGAGACAGTGGGATTTTGGATGCATAGGCTTAAGGAGAATAACAGCCATACAGAATATTATATTCATAAAGTAGCAGAACGTATTCTAAGAACTCAGCCAACAAGAGAATTGAGAAAGGAGATTCTGCTGACAGGAATAAATGCAACTAGGGATACAGAGAATAGGCAAGATGGGGCTGGAATTTTCTGTTGAAAACTGGCAAAGGAACCAAGGTATTGGGAGCAAATAACTAGAAAGAGAAATGTAATGGAATGAGAACAGGCCAAAACGACATTTGGACTGCAGGTTAGAGACTGCATTCCTTTTCAGGGACTGATACTGGAGTATAGGCAAACAGAAAGCGATAGGGGAATCCTACATAAAATACCTGTTTTGGTGGAGTTTTTAGTTAAATCTAGAACAGAAGCGGTTAAAAAAGGGATAATTACTAGGTCATATAAAATACTGCATGAAAACTATGGGAATCAATCCAAGGGAGTTAGAAAAGATTGGGAAGAGAGACAGGATAAGCAATTAACAAGGAAACAATGGGAGGACATACACACAGCTCCCAAATACTCAACAAAATATAGAAGCTTTAGGATTTTTGCTTGGAAGTGTTTGCATAGGTATTTTTATACTTTAAAGAAGGAGGACTCTTAACAATAAAACAATCAAAGAATATCAAGAGTGCACTTTAAGATATTGCACCTTTTATGGAATAGTTAAAAGAGGGATAAGAACTTCTAATTTGTTAGAAGGTACCTGCACTGATGGGCAGTGCTTGGTAAGACTAAAAAAATTGTACGATTATGACAAAAAATAGGAATGTTAACCAAACCAAAGCAAAAGCTATAAGCATACATATCTATTCAGCATTAAACAGTCCAGAATGTTCAAAATAATTCAAATTTTACTGTGAGTGCTTTCGCAGTAATCACTATTGCTTCATCGGACAACTAATACTTTCAGCTATTCCCCTTTTTAAAAACATGACTCAACCAATCAAAAACTTCTATACCATCACGACAGTACTTAAAGTGCTACAATACTAAAAAGTTCATGCATAGAACAGTATAAATCATTATAAAGACAAAATATAAAAAAACACATATAAAATATATTTAAAAATTACACAATCTCAGTTTTCATCTTCTCCTTCTACAGCTTGCTTTTAATACAGGTTTAATTGATATTTTATCATTTAGTCCACTACCCTTGTTCGCCCTCATTCTAATGATCCATTTCATCTCACTTGAAATTGTAAGAATGCACCCTGACAAGTGCCATCCATGAAAGATAAGAAGTAAAAGGGAATGAACACTTAACTGCACAGAAACTGACTACAAATAATTTGTATAATGACAAGTAAGGTAACTGTAAACATGTACTCAAACATCTGTGCAGGCACTTGGATGCAAATAAAGGGTATATACAAACATGCACACACATGCATGCATGTGTGTGTGCATATATACATGCGTGTGCCTATTTACTTTATGTATGGCTGATGTTATCACTCTAAAGCCACTTTCACATCATCATAATAACAGAATAACTAATACTGAAAACTAAACATAAAAAACAAAACACTTGCTTCTTCAAAAATGGGGAGGCTTTACAACACTGTTTTTGCATGGGGCAAGCCCCTTGTACTATCTAATGTTGAGGGAAAAGCCTCTGTTACTTCACAACTTAATAGCAACTCAATGGACATACAAAGAATGGGGAAAGAGAATATCATTCCCACATCGCTTTTACAGCGATCCACTGCAACAATAAACTAAGAGACCGAAACACACACGTCTTGGCAAAAATTCCGACAGAACTAAATTAAATAAAAATCAGACATGACCAGAAAACAAACTAATGTTGAGATGTTTCTTTTTGCATTTTATAAAATGTAAGTGGCTTCTGATGTTATTTATTATAATAACAGTAGCTTCAAGGAGACTGGCCTCAATTAAATGACACAATCGTGTGTGTGTGTGTGTGTGTGTGTGTGTGTGTGTGTGTGTGTGTGTGTGTGTGTGTCTATACGTATGCAGACATACATTTTATATATTACACATACAAAACATATACAAAATGTATATTTACCCTAGCAATAGACACTGTTAAAGGCAGTGAACAAAATGTGTATATGAGCTGTTGTGTAAATACTGACCACCATCCTCTCCAGAGTCATTAAGGATTTACCACTACTATGTCTACATCATCAATGAAGAAAACTCCACACATGCCAAAACAAAGAGAAAAAGAGAGACTTCACATGTTGCACACAGAAAACTATGAACACACTAATAAATCACTATCCACCTAAATCAGACCCCAGAAATAAAACTTGTTACAATTACAATACAAAAAAAATAAATAAATAAAATGAAGGACAAAAACTAGCCAACTAGCAAGAGAGACTCAAAATCTAAAGAGCTACACTAAGATTAAACTGGATAAAAAGATAAGTAAAAAAACTTCCTCTCTAACAAGTGGAAATGCCCCTGCCAGGACCGTACATAAACCCTCCTCCAGCCTTTCTCAACTTCTATTACACATTTTTATTTTACAGCTGTAGCGCTTAAGAATGCTCTACTACAGTGTATCTTGGCTACACTCAAATATGACATATATTAACCTGTACTACAAATTTGTTTTCCAATTTCTATATTCCTTCCTATGTGTGTAACAACGTGTCTGAAGCTATGTCTCAGATTTTGTAGTTTATTGTACCCTCACGCTAGGTAACAACCAAGGTCTCATCTTTGTTATCCTTCATGGCACCAGCCTATTACTGTTTATTTTTGTTATCTTTAATGTACATTTTATAATTGATTTTTATTGTACTGGAGCTTTTCTCCTTGGGTCTCCACTAGAAATGGGCTTTTGTG
>NC_056726.1:645795135-645875135 GCF_019279795.1 Protopterus annectens | reverse complement strand
CAGACAGGTTCAGTGCAAACTTCACCCCCCTAAAGGAGAGATAACTATCCCAGCAGTGTAGCCTCCCGGACATCTCAAATGCGCAGGTGAAAGCTGCTCTCTCTAAAAACACAGCATCAATGGGACCGGATGGTGTCCCCTGTGTGCTACACGAAGCTAAATGAGGAATTAAACCCGCATAAGGCAGCTGTTTAATCTCAGCCTTACCACAGGATACGTGCCCAAGGAGTGGCGTGACGGCAACTGTGGTCCCACTCCACAAAGGTGGCGCCTCACGGACCCTGGTAATTACCGCCCCATGTTTAACAAGTCTAGTCTGCAAAGCTATGGAGAGGATCATAATGGAGCTCATAAACAAAGATATAGGGACTTGCAGACATTGGACCCGACCCAGTTTGGCTTTGTCAAGGGAAGATCATGCCTTTGAACTTGGTCGACTTCTTCAAATAGTCACCAAGGCCATTGATGAGGAAAGGCAGTCCATACAGCCTACCTTGACCTTGCAAGGCTTTCACACAATACCCCACTCGGTATTGTAGAAAAACTTACCAGCTTAAATGTAAACCCATATGTCACAAGATGGGTTGCAAACTGGCTTAAGGACAGAACCCACAGGGTTAGAGTTGCTGGCGCTGTGTCAGACTCCAAGCCGTCACAAGTGGTGTCCCACAGGGCTCGGTCCTTGGCCCCTATTGTTTGGCATCTACTTCTCAGAAGTACAGGCCAACAAGGAGGACTTTATTGACAAAGTTTGCAGATGACTGCAAACTGGCCATAGTGGAAAGTGCATCGGACACTGATATCCTTCAGAAGGGACTCACGGAAACAGATAGCTGGTGCCAGAGCCATGGCCTGAAGTTAAACGCCAAAAATGTATAGTCATACCCTTCGGGAAAAACAAGGTAACCCCAAGCTACCATATAGGTGGCAATCCACTAAGCACAGAAGAGGTTATCAGGGACCTGGGGACCCAGGCTGACAGTGGCCTTTCTTTGACACTCACATTGCTAAAGTGGTTAGAAAGACCTTCTACATTGCCCACCTGATCATGAAGGGATTCACATCCAGATCTAGTGAGGTCATTGTTCCCTGTACTCTTCACTTATCAGACCAATGATCGAGTACAATGCCCCATTCGGGATGTATCTCACCCGACATCTGCAGCAATTGGAGAGACCCCAAAAGTTCCTCACCAAAAGGATAAGGATTCCAAAATCTGTCATATGCTGCCAGATTGAAGAAACTCCAGCTCTATTCAGTCGCATACCGCCTGCTCAGAGGTGACATGTGCCTGACATACAAGGCCATGTCCAACCCGGAATTAATGGACATGCTCCACCTCAAAAATCCAAATCCACCAAAACCACTAGAGCAAGCGACTTAAACCTTAGCACGGATATAAATAGGACGTGCTGGAGGGATAGATTTATCACCAGAGACTCCTATGCTGTGGAATAAAATCCCGTCCATGTGAGGCAGAGCACCTCGCTGACTCTGTTCAAGAGAAATCTAGACCTGTGGATGGGAGATCGAGGGTTTACCCCGGAATCATCTCTGGGTCACTGCTGGACAGAGGCACAACAAACTAATGGGCACAGTATTTTTTCATATAAGGGGTGGCGTAAGCCACAATAATTTGGGCTAGGCTTATAAATGCCTTAGGGCAGACAGCCTAGTATAAACCTATGAACCTATGAACCTATGATAATGGTTGAACCAAAGTATGTAATTATAAACAAATCCATGGAATAAAGCTTTATCTAGCTGACCAGTAGTTCCAGACAGTTGGTATCCAACTAGTCTAAGCTACCCCTTTAGAGTATGGTAATTATGGGATAGTGTCTGTCATTCAATGTTAAAGAAGCATCTGATTAGCTAAGATAAATGAAGCAAATGAGACAAGGAAAAAAATGCTCTGCTAAAAGAAAAGTTGTTTCCAGCAGTTTGGTGGTTAAAACACACACACACACACACACACACACACACACACACACACACACACACACACACACACCAGGGGTAGAGTGTTTTTATTGCAACTACCTGCCACTACAAGCCAAGAGAAATGAGGTAAGGAAGAAAAACTGCTCTACTAAAACAAAGAATTTTCCACAACTAGGTGGTTAAATTAAAACAAGGGGTGGAGAGAGTTTTTGTTGTGACTGCCTGCCACTGATAGGAATTCTACCAATAAACCAAGAAGCATTAAAAGGTGTCTAAACTGAGGTATAGGTTATAGGCTTCCATTTAAACTTGCGCATTGTTGGCATTTTTAATGAATAAAAAAGGGCAGGCAGTGGCAAGCACTGCCATCAGAATGCATTATCTTCAAGTAGCTAAATCTGCACAATTTTACTGATGAAGCTGGAGCCTATAACTGATAAATGATTAGTTTGGCTCTTCCAACCCAGAGAAAGCTATATACCAAATTTACTTCTGTCCAGAAGAGAAGGTGATTTGCTGAAATGACAATGTAGAATAGTGTCTGCCTTTGGGATTAATTTTATGTATACAACTTAGCAACCTGTTTGCCTGTTTCCCGGAGATCAAATATCAAGGTACTGTAGTATTCATACTAGCAACACATTTTTTCTGGGTTTGTTTCCCAGAAGAAACTAGTATACGGAGTCAGGTGCTGTCTTTCTCCTTGGAAGTGCATGCAGTAACTTAACCACGTTCCTCTTAGAATTATTTAGTTTTTCATAAAGATACATGTATTTAAAGCACACTAGTAAACAACTTGACTAAATATACACAGAGATTCCTTATTACCATATGTAGGACTCTAGTACTCACTGGACGACTTTCTATTCTGAAAAATACGAAAAGGTGCTCCTGTTTTTGACCCCGTGCTCCAATTTCCAACGTTAACATTTTGATAAGCTTCCCTAATCACAGCCAAGCCGGTGAAGCAGTTATTAACATGCTACCTCCCAGAAACTTCAGCTGTAATGTCAAAACTTGCTAGTTTTCCATCGGTGGTGTAGGACGTTGGCGTTCGTTTTCCGGTAATTAACTGGTACCAAGCCTTATATCATAAACGAAAGTTCTGCAGTTCAAAAATCTGCAAAAAAACACCCAGAACCGAAATGGTGTACCGACCGGCATAAAGCAGGATACCA
This sequence comes from Protopterus annectens, assembly GCF_019279795.1. NCBI lineage: Eukaryota > Metazoa > Chordata > Ceratodontiformes > Protopteridae > Protopterus > Protopterus annectens. Next base: position 645,872,013 of record NC_056726.1, on the reverse strand, counting down.
AGCTTTAACGTTAAGTGACTTCGGGAGAATAAGCAATGCAAACCGCCAGAGAGGAAACTGTGGGGAATAAATAAACAAACGGTTCTCTCTATTCGTACCATGGTGCTAAAAGGACAAAATAAAGGAGAAGTAGCCAAATGAAGGAAGGGGCAAGCAACCAAGATAAGATACGAGAGCCTCGCCAGTCTGAGGCAAGTGCCCAACGGCAGCGCTTGCGGTGAAGTTAAACTGTCCACAGACAGAATTCCTTAAAATCGTACAATAATAACAATGATGTCGATCGCATAGTGCAAGAAATTTGGCCAAAGATAAAAATAAATGGGGGACAAAGCCCCCTCCCCCAAATAAGGGCATTTACTCTTGCATACTTACGGAAGTTGTTAGAAGTTGCTAGAATAGCAGGATTTGTGTTAGCATTCATTTTCTGAATATGTCTAAAACTCAAACGTCCGATGACTTCATTCCTCGGGGATCTGCCATAAATCCACGAATGTTATGAAGACGTTACAAACCAAAAACATGAGGCAAAAATACAGACAGTTAAGAGCTATGTTGATGATGCCCACCATAGAAATAAGAACGAGTTCGTATTGTGAAAATCCGGGTTTGGTAATCTACAAAGCAATATACAGAGATATTAGGATTGTGTAAAGTCCAAGGGGAATAGGTTTGCCACCTTTTCAAATGCTCACAGTGGGACATTTTTTGTAGAAATGTGAGATTTTGCAGGACCCAACATACTCACGACCAGTTCAAAGAACATAACTTCACATTTTTTTTGCCAAAATTAAAGCTTATTCTTGTCACATTTTTATGCAAGCTCATAACTCATTTAGGCGTTTCAGATATAAAATAACTGTTTTATGCAACTAGTAATGAAAACTGAGGAAATTTTTTTGTCCTAAAATCTCTGCACATTTGCTATTTTTAGTTCTTTTTTCCTCAGGACCCAACTGCCCAAAAAGGGACTGTACCTCTCAAAGAGAGTCAGATAGTAACCCTAAAGGTGAAGGAAAAAAAAAAAAAAAAGATTGTGGAAGGGGAAAAGAGAATGTTGGAAAAATCAGCTAAAAACTTAAAGGAACACACCAAAAAGAACCAAGATTAAGAAAAAGAGAGCGACAAGACAAGAGACAGACGAGGCAAACATATGATACCCATTCTAATAAGTTCAGAGTAAACTTGACTTTTCAGAAGTTACATAAAACATGAAATAACGGAAAAGAGGGAGAGAGAAAAGCATGAAGTCTTTTAAATTAAAGAACATCAGTCTAGTTCCTAAGACCGATTGGTGAGAGCCAAGCTGCTGAAAGAAAAAATATATCTAATGCCGCTTTTGTTCATTCCTTAACAAATGGGTTTGGATATGACCCTGCCAGTGGCTGCCACTTTTTCCAGCTTGTGGAACACTGAACTTTCAAACTCCACCCTTACCCATAATTCACTAGTTCTCTACCATACCTCAGGTCTTTGGCACCCTTCAGCTCTTGGGCAGTAGTAGGATTTGTTAGTAAAAGTAGAAATTTCTTTCCTTATCTGTTTAATTGTTTGTTAGTAAAATTCTTTACATATCCTACCTTGCTTTTTCTATATTTTTTAGTGTAATTCTACAGTACCATAGCTGGCAATTTCCCTTTCTTTTTTTCTCCTCTTATGCCTTCTTTGGTATATTCTTGAATTACCATTGCTGGCAATACTTTCTCTTTATCTTTCCTATACATTAAAAAAAAAAAAAAACCTTCTTCATTCTTGTTGAAAAAATATGGCTGAAAAACTCTGCTTTTAAAAAGTGTTTGGCCTGTGGCCATAAAATTCCACCATTTGAGGCACACGCTGTGTGGGTTTACTGTTTAGGCCTGGCCCACTTGGATCCTGCTTGTAACATTTGTAAGGCCTTCAACCCTTGGCCCCTTATTGATAGAAGAAATAAATTCTGAGAGGATTATTCCCATCAAAATCTCCTGATACAGCATCTGGGGCTCAAGCCCCTAAAAAACATGACAAGAGGGTAAAAAGCATTCATCGGACCCTACTAGTTTCTTGACTACAGGTTTGGAACTGCCTCTTAAGATTTCAAAACCTTCAGATCTGACCTGTTCAGGTCCAGACACAAAATCTTCCAGTCTGACTACTTCAGACCCAAAAACTTAAAATCAGACCACACCGATCCAAAGAAGCATACAGATAGGTCACCACAGATCAGATCTCCTCCAAGCCTGGATCTGGTGCCTTCTTGTCTTGCATCTTCCTTTCTAGAAAGGTCTCCCAGATGTCATCATTCTAGGGCTTCATTAACAGCTTCTTCTCTTTCCTCCATCTCTACCTTTCATAGCCTCAGCGCTGGAGAGCTCAGCTCCAACCCCTGCCTCGAGTGGTTTACCTTTGGGTTGAAAGGAGCCTTTGGTCTGGAAGCATGTCTTCTCGGAGCCGTTGGTCTCCTTCTCTCAGGAGCATTCTGCTTTTGAGGTAGTGGAGAGAGTTTTTCTCTGCTCCAAGGGAAAGGATGTAACCATCCTCATCGGCTCCTACCTCCCAGACCCAGTTGCCTTTGTGTCTTGAGCCTCAACTTCCTGCACCACAGGGACAGCAAGACCAAAATCTCCAGAATACCCAGCAGGGGTATGTTGCTGTCTTTGATATTTCTCCAGAACCTCCTGCTGAAGAAGCCCCTAGGAAGATGTTTGTGTCTTTCGGCTTTTCCCGGTTAGGGGTCGCCACAGCGGAACTCCAGTCCGCTAATGATTGGTAGTGGATTTTTACGTACCGGGTTACCAGCCCTGACGCACAACCTTCAACGAAGGCATGCCCCATTCACGTATGCCTCCACACAGAAGACGCTCTAGCTGAGAATCGAATGGGATGTTATGAGGCGACAACGCTACTGCAGCACCACCACCGCAAGGTGCAAAATTAGGCACTTCGACTCTCTACATGAGTCTGTCGCAGATGATATTGATTTTGATGAAGAGGAAGAGTCCCCAACACCTGATGATGTCTCCTTTGTAGACATACTAGAGATCCTCAAGCAAATTGGTGGATGGTCTACCGACAACCCTCCCCAAGAGGAATCTGTATTCATGGAAACCATTAGAGCTGACCCATCTACCTCCTGGGTGACTTCGCCCACTGATGAGCTCTCTGATTTTATCTCTTGATAGGCATGGAAGGAACCCGATTCTAGTGAGCCGATCCCCAAGAGACAAAACAGTTATGTAAAAATCTTACCATAACCATAGATGTCCTTCTCTTCTACATGCTGCAGTACTCATAACATGAGGTAGTCCACCTATGGCTGACTTGTATGTCCGGCCAGTATACAAAAGTCTATTGCTACCATGAGGGACTGGTGATGTCACACGGAATCCAAAACATATGTTGGTTATAAAGTGGCAAAGTGCCATATAAAATGGACGTCAGCATGTACCAGACATCAAAACTGAATGCTGCCAAGAGCACCAGCCTGATCCAAGATGAGGAAAATATGCCACCTCCAAAAGACAGGCAAGCATCACGGGGGGGGGGGGGAGTAATACTGCAGCATAAAGAAGAGAAGGATATCTATGGTTATAGTAAGAGTTTACACAACTATTCTATGTCCTTCTATTCATATGCTGAAGTATTCATAACATGAGAGTACCAAAGATCATGCAGATGAATTGGGCAGAGGAGCAGAAACATTCTCCACAAAACCCATGCAGAACAGTTCTAGCAAAACCAGCTCTGGACCTGGAAATGCCATCAAGTTTATAATGTTTCATGAAAGTATGCACAGAAGACCAAGTAGCTGCTTCGAGGATAGAAGTACCCAGGCCTTTAAAGAAGGCAGCAGAAGAAGTTACTGCTATAGTGGAATGTGCCCTGATTGTTGAGGGCAGCTTCTTTCCACGAGCCACAAAACTGAAGGAAACAGCTTTGGAGATCCAAGTGGAAAAGTCTGCTTGAAAACAGGTTGAGGAAACAAACAGGTGGTCAGATTTACGAACTGGTTTGGTTTTATCCAAATAATATCCAAGTTGCCTGTGCACATCCAAAGTGCGTAGGCTCCTCTCACTAGAAATTTGTGGAGAAGGGAAAAAGGTTGGAAGATTGAAGGACTGATTGAGAGATAACTCATTAACCACCTTGGGCATAAAAGAAGGGTTAGTGCGAAGGGAAACCCTATCTCTGTGGAAAACTGTGAAGTGGAAGAAGACATGAGAGCTTGTAACTCAGACACCTTTCTGGCAGAAGTCATGGCCAAGAGAACTGTTTTTCCAAGTGCAGTGTTGCAGGGAAGTAGAACTTGATGGTTCAAAAGGGCCCAGGGTAACCTTTTGTAGGACAAAGTTGAGATCCTTGGTGATCTAATGAGAAGGACACCTCTTAAGAAGAGTTTAACTTCCAATCTGGAAGCTAAAGGAGAAGACATAGGCAGACAAGCAGAGACAGCAGAAAGATGAGCTTTTACTGAGGAATATAACAGCCCACTCTTCAGTAATTCACACAGGTAGGACAGGACCACCGGGACATCCAATAACAGTAGTTATAAATCCTTTTTAAGACACCAGATGGAAATTTTTTTCCATTTGGAAACATAGGATTTCCTAGTTCTGTTTTTTCTGGCCTCCTGCAGAACTTGTAGCACATCCTCAGAAAAAAGGTGTCTGAAGGGAATCAAAACCTTATCACCCACAGAGTCAGTTGCAGGGGTGACATCTGCGGATGAACTAAAGTTCCTTTGTCCTGTGTGAGTAGGACCAATCTGCGGGGTAACTTGTGGTGATTGCTGCCCTTGGCTAAATGCAGAAGAAGGGAGAACCAATGCTGTCTTGGCCAAAAGGGAGTCACAGCAAGAGTTTTGGTTTCTCCTGATGCATTTTTGAAGAACAGGAAAGGGGGATGCATAAAGGGTATCCACCTTCCATGCCAAAGGATCTGTAACCCTGGTACAGAATGTGGGAAGTTGTCTGTTAATGGGGGAGGCAAATAGATCTATCTGAGGTATACCCCATCGATGGACCATGTCCAGAAACACATCCCTGTGTAGCATCCATTTGTGGGATTGAGTCATGGACCTGCTCAGTGTGTCTGCCACCACATTCTGAGTTGAGGGAATGTAGACCACCTGGAGAGAGAGAGATGACACTGGATAGCTAATTCCCAGGCCTGCAAGGCCAGTCTTTACAGGAGGTAGAACTTTGTCCCTCTCTGTTTGTTGACATACTAGAGTGTTGACATACCAGAGAACCATGGTATTGTTTGTAAACCATCTTAGAACTCCTGGGGAAAGATGAGGTTTGAAGATTTGAATGGCAAAGATCAGGGTCCTCCTCTCCTTTATATTGATGTGCTCCCTTTTCTGGGCCAGAGACCAGACATTTATGTCCCTCCATGAGTCCAGAGCTGCTCCCCATTCCATGTTTGATGCATCTGTGTAGAGGTCCTGAGTGGGAGGAGATGGCTGTAGGGTAAACCTGGATTCTCTGCCACCTGTTGGATACACCAGTGTAATTCCTTTTTCAGGCAAGGCAGGAATGAGATAAATTCCAGAGGGTGGGAGTGTTGTACCCAAACTGTTCTCAATAAACACTGGGATTTCCTCATATGCAACTTGGCTAAAGGAAGCAGGGGGATTGTGGAAGCCATAAACCCCAGGAGGTAAAGAAACTCCCTGATAGTCAGGGATTGCGGGAACAAGAGGTTCTGGAAGTAGGAGGTGAGGGACAGGACCTTTTCTGTGGGTAAGGAAGCTAACAAACTGTCTAGATCCTGCAGCCAAGAAAGATGCGATCCTGGGAAGGGACCAGAGAAGATTTCTGGTCTGACTGTGAATCCCAGACTCTCTAATAGTGACACTGTGAAGGACAGGTTCTCCTGAAGGATGCCTGGAGTCTGAGCCTGGAGGAGAAGGTTGTCTAGGTATGGAAAGCTCTGTATGCCCCTTAACCTGCAGAAGACTATGACAGGAGCCAAGCATTTTGTGAACATCCTCGGAGCCATAGACAACCCAAAGGGCAAGGCACAGAACTGAAAATGAGACAAAGCAAAGTGAAGAAACTTCTTGAACCACAGATGAATGGGAATATGAAGATAGGCATCCTTGATGTCTAGTGACACCATAAAGGCTTGTGGTAGGATAAGAGGAACAACAGTAGGTAAAGTTAACATATGAAAGGTGGGAACTTTCAGAAAGGTATTTAGATGAGAAAGGTCTAGAATGGGTATCCAAGGACCATCCTTCCTGGGTACCAGGAACATCGTGGAGTAGAACCCTTTTCCTACTTGGTAAGGTGGTACCACCTGAATAGTGTCCTGAGACAGGAGGTTGGAAATGATTTGGAGAAAGAGTTACAGTTGTTCCTTTGGAGGTTGTGGAATACCCCTGAAAGGGGGAGGAGTGTTCCACACCATAAAGTATCCTTGCAGGATGATGGATAGAACCCAAGAGTCCTAGGTTATCTGCTTTCAAGCAGGGAGAGAGAAAGAGAGACAAAGAGATAGGGGGTTGATGGCTCAGGTGGACAGGTGGTCACAGACTACCTGGATTAGCCTGAAAAGGGCTGCTTCTACGTGGGAGTGGAGGAGGTAGATTTAGAGGAAATTTGTTTCCTGGAACCCTCTTACCTTTGGAGGACTGGGGCCTTACAGACTTTCTAACAAAGGTGGTTTTGGTAGAGTAGTTTCTCTGGAACCTGAGCACCAGGGAAACAAAGATGTGCTTCTGGTCTTATGGCTCTTTGCACTTCTCCTGAAGAGATTTGAAAAGTGCTGCAGCTGAGGTATCAAACAAGGCCTTGTTGTCCAGGGGGCATCCATGATCTTTGTCTTAATGCCATCAGGCAAAGGTTGGAGCCTGCGCCAGGAATACCTCCTCAGGACTGACCCAGATGCAGCCGCTCTAGCTAATGCCTCCACAGCATCATAGCTACATTTTATGGAATGCTATGTAACCTCAGCTGAGGAGCTGATAGAGGAAAGCTTAGCCTTACTGGGAGAGTCAGGAAGCTCAGACAATAGTTTGCCAGCATCCGAAACAATAGCCAAAGAATACTTGGCTATATGGGTCTGATAGTTAATGCCCCTGAAGGCCAGAGTAGCTGAAGTATAAACCTTTTTTTTCCCTATTCTCTCCACGATCTTGCTCTCCTTATCTGAGGGGAACAGTGAAGGAGAAGGTAACATCTTGGATGCTATGTCTGCAGAAACTGAAATGTTAGCAATTTCTGCAGAGGGACATTTGAATAGGAATTTGGAGTCCTCTGGCACTTTAGGTGCTGGGGATTGTGAATTTGGACACTTTGAAGTTGGAGCAAAGGCATCTAAGAATGCTGGCAGAACAAGAGATATGGCAGATGGAGAAGATGAGTCCATCTGTAGCAGGACATAGTACCTTTCTTGGATGTCTGAAATCTGACAACCCCACATAAAAAAACTCCCTCATCTTAAGAATTGTCTCCCCAAATTAGATATCCTCCCCTAGTGAATCAGTGGCATTAGATTCCTCTTCTGGGGAGGGATAACCTAAAAGGGAAGAAATTTGGGCCAAATAAGTCAAATATTTGTCCCTTGAGGAGTCCTCACCATATGAGGAAAACTCCTCAGAAATCTGTTTTTGAGGAGCAGACGAAGGAATAGAAGGAGAATGGAGACAGAGAGCTGAGGACTTCCTCAATGCCATGAAGGCATTAAACCGGCATTGGGAGAAGGCTTAACAATCTGAAGGTTGATCCTGAGGGGTTGGAGAAACATGTTTTCTCTTAATTTTTTATTTTTTTCTTGTGAGCCTCCATGTGGTGGAGGGCAAATGGGCCAGGTGTCAGCCTACACTCCACAATGTTGGTAGGAATATGCTCCCTGCACTATGATCTGTGTAGCACCTTCAGTCAAAACAAGCTGTGGTTCCCCTCTTTTGCCCGAGTCTGACACCTGCATTCGCCTTAAGGAAGTGCTGGTAGAGTCCTTCATGACCTCTATAGTGATACCCATCAAAGAATTATCTTTTGACTTTGGAATGGTCTCTGGCCCCACATCATCCTTGGGAGAGATGTCTGGAACAGAGGGAGCAGCAGGTAAATCAGACCCTGGATTCTTCTTTCGCCTGAGTCTGATACCTGCATTCACCTTGAGGAAGTGCTGGTAGAGTCTTTCATGACCTCCATAGTGGTACTCATCAAAGGAGTATCTTCTGACTCTGGAATCGTCTCTGGTCCCACATCATCCTTCGGAGAGATGTCCGGAAGAGAGGGAGCAGCAGGTAAATCAGACCTTGGATTCTTGGCCTTCTTAGCTTGGGACTCAGCTGAAGGGCCCGACGTAGCTTCCATGTCATGCGCAAGACACTTAAGACACTGAATTTCATGGTATAGGTTGAGAGAAGCTAAGCGACTACGTAGGGTCTTGTGAACAAAGGCCTTACAAATAGCAGAGGTAGTATGGTCATGGTCCGGGCCTAAGCACAACAAAGGTTGCGAGAGTCCTTATGTGGAATCTGCCTTCCACACCGACACTTGCCCTTCATAGCTGACATATAATCAAAGCAATACATAGTAGCCCAAAAATTGTAATGAAAAAACCCCAACAGGGTACTTTATCTGAACCAAGATTTGCAACTTGTGTGATGAGCAATGACTGGAGCAGACGATCGATCGGGGGCAGAAAGTTCTGAGGTCTGGTACGTGTTTATCTGTTTTATATCCAACATAACTTTATGACCAATGTATGTTTTGGATTCCATGCGATGTCACATGTACCTCACAGTAGAGATAGACTTTTTTATACTGGCTGGACATAACTCTGCCAGAGGTGGACTCCCTCATGTTATGAACACTGCAGCATATGAATAGAAGGACATCAGACAGGATCCTGGCACCACCCAAGAATGGGGAATTTTGGAGCAAGGGAGTACCATTTGATGCCATGGTCATAGCGACGGCCAGAAAAAAAGGAACTTGCAGAACAATCTTCCTCTGTTCATCCCCCTGACAGGGAGTCTAGGGTGCTAGACAGATTTGGGATGCATGTATATGCTTCAGTAACTTTTGCATTTCAGGCATTGAATTATTTGGCAGACTTCACTAGACTCTAGAGGAATTTGATTAAAAAATTTACCAAATCCCTCTCTGGGATCAGTACTTCTGAGGCAGAGAGCTCAAATGCTTCAGAGTTGGCTACCCTATGATTTGTTTCAAACTCATCCAACAAGCTCATCTCCCATGCAGTTGAAGGTACCTCAAGGGCGGCTGGTTCAGGCATTTCCATTAGGAGGCATGCCTGGATGCACCTGCGTGATTTCATTGAGCCCTTCAGGTCTTCCTTCATCAATGCTCCCTTTGACAGAAGTTCTTTATTTGGCCCCTAGGTTAAAGACACATTATCCAGATGTGAGTAGGAAGATAAAACTCCATCTGCTGTGGGCATACATTTTTTGACTCCTCAAAGGACCTTTAGTAGGAATCAACAAGGTGGTTGAAAAATGTTCAGAAACTCCCAGGGTCCCTGCCAACATCCATGTGGAGACAGTTTCCCCAGGGGCAGAGGGGGAAGGAATTCTAATGGATGATGACACCCATGCAACAAGGAGGTCCACAAAACCAAGGATCCAGAGATACTTTCTCTGATAGATCCTACCAGCGCTTCTGAAAGGAGGCACAATTGTCCACCTCTGGAGGCAGTTGGGGGTCATTTATCCCTGCACGAGATCCTGGCTAGAGATTACAAAAGATTCATGGGTTTCCAGAGGTTATATAATATCCTTTTCCCTACCCCACCTTAACAGTACAAAACTTCCTGATGTTCCACCCAGTCGGAGGAAAGTCGCAGCACTAGACATAAAATAGCTGCTAAAATAAAAAAAGTAATCCAAAAGGTTCCTCCTAGACCAGAAAGAGGCTGGAACTTACTCAAGATTCTTTTTAGTGCCAATGAAAACAGGACTGGAGACCAATTTTGGATCCCGGCATTCTGAACAAGTCAGTTCAGTACACCAAGTTCCAGATGGTCACAGTTCAGTCCATTCTGCCTTTACTGCACAAGGATGACTGGATGTGCTCAATAGATTTTCAGGATGGGGCTTCCAAGATGGCTGCACAATGAGTATCAACTTAATTCTAGCTCTCCCAGTGTGAAAACAGAAACTCAGCAGAGAAGGCCAGTGGACATTTGTGCTTCTGGGTAAATTTCAGTAACTGGCTAGTAAGTGAGCTGCCTGGATGCCAGGAAAAATACTGAGGACCTGAAAGAAAATCATCTACAAAAGATGAAAAAACCCCAACTGGAAAAGTACTGCAGCTGTTCAGCAAAAAGCAGTACAATTTCCAGACATGTCTTCCAGTAACTTAGAAGAATGTATACGACAACTGCAAATGAAACACTGGTGGAGTATATCAACTCAAACAAGAAAAGTCTGGAAAAAATGGAAGAAGATTTAAACATGTATTCAGATGAGGCGATAAAACTGCAAAATTCAGAGTTTGAAATGAAGAAAAGGCTGCTGAACGCGAGACTGCTCAAGAAGAGATACTTCAAAATATAGCAAAATTAGAGGGTAGAGCATGTAGGGAAAACCTGAGATTTTTCAGCTGTACCAGAGAAACTGGAAGGAACAGACTGTATTAATTTTGTGAAAGCACAAATAAGCAACTGGACTGATATTCCGCAGCGGGAGTTGTTAATTGAAAGAGCACATTGTATTTATGCTCAAAACCTGGCTATGAGAAACCAGTCTAGACCTTTAATAGTAAAGATACAATCTTACCAGCAGAATGAGTTGAGTCTGACAAAACTGTGGTAGAATGATAAAGTACTAAAAGCAGGAAACCGCAGAGTGTTTGTGGAAAATGATTACTTACTGTACACCAGGCAGAAGAGGAGTAAATTTATTCCACTATTCAGGGAATGTCTAGAAGCAGGCATGAGATTCAAACTGTTATACCCAGCTATTTTGACAATATTCTTCCTTGGAGGAACAAAATCATTTTGCTAAGGAGGAAATACAAAAGTTTGTCCAAGAAAAAATGAGCTGTGAAACAGAAGGAAATTCTGCTTTTTGTTCTGGTAATAAAGACCGCAGAGAGAATAATAAAGACTGCAGGTGAAACCTTTTCCAATGTTTCAATGGAAAATGCTGGGAAGAAGGAAGGGAACATGAGAGTTGATTAGAAGAATCAAGAGTACTTTGCAAATGAAGCAGAGACAGAACTGGGAGATGGAGATGAACAGAATAAAACTAGTAACTTGGAAACTGACAAATGTGGGATCACAAAGCAATAATTATATTTGTGAAATATGACAGGACAAGAAATCTGGAAATATTCGACTTTTTTGATTTTTTTGGACTTGTGGGGGACTCTATTAAGTCTATGCCCTACTTCATCTCACTAATGTTTCAAAAATACTTGGGGAAGGGGAAGAGGAGGAAGAAAGTTAACTGTAAGTACATTTTTTTCTTAATAGTACTATTTTTATAGTGTATTATTTTCTTTGCATGCTATAAAGTAAAGTTTTCTCAGTTGTTTTTAAGTGTAATGGAGATAGTATTGTAAACAGATCCTCCTGTTTTTTTTTTCTCCCTTCTTCTCTTTTTCCTTGTTCAGTTTTAAGAAATGTTAGGTACTGCGATATAAAAAAAAGTGTGGTTAACAGCATGACAAAAGAAAAATTAATCTGCTTATTCTCATTCTTGCATGGGGGAACAACTGGATTAAGGCCCTTAGCTTGATCTAGTAACACGTTTTAAGAGAAAGCAAGTAAATGAAAAAGCTTTTATCTAGCAAAGAATGTATGTTCAGTAGCAATTCTGTATCTGGTCCTCATGTCTCCATGGAGACAATCTGTTAAGGAGAAATTGGCTACAATCTGATAAAGAGAAATTGGCTAGAAAAAAAAGAGAAATTGCCTAGGAGATAATGTTCTCTGAAAGCATTCAGGTGTTTTCTCAGCTGGGAGAGCTACAACAATAAAATAAAACCAGACAGTACTTAGTAGAAGCACAAGCTGTACCATGCGTCTTAACATGGATGATCTTTACTTTAGGTTAACTCATGTCTATCACTGTGGCTGCCAGTTTGGAACATTTATTCCTATTAGGAGAGTAATACTTCAATATCTGAAGATGTTTCAGTAAGTTAATAATTTTTAGGGGTGTATTGGGGGTGTGGTTTCTTTGTTTGAGGGCTTTCAATAAAACAAAAAAGTTTTGTAAGATGTGACATAAGCTTGAATGGATATGACAAGAAACAACTGTATAAAAGTTCAACCTGCCAAATAGTGTATGCATGTAACACAAAAGCTGGAACTAGGCATTTAACAAAAAAAATGTTATACATATGCTACAAGAGACACACCTACAAAGAAATGAACATATGAATTTGATAAAGAAAGGTTTTCAGGATGGTTATCCAGTGGAAAACCTAGGTCAAAGGAAAAGAGGAGTGACATTAATTACAAGATGAGATCCAATAGTGATAGAAGAGGATAAAAAAGATAACAGTAGAGTTATAGTAATAAGAGGATACTGGCAAGGGAGGAGGATTACATTTGTATGTATTTACATTCCACCTAAAACTGCTGTAATGGAGATTAAGAAAATTCTGGGAGATATAATCAGCTTTCAGCAAGGAATATTCCTTATAGGTGGGGACTAGAATTTGATTTGCAGCAGTGATGTTGCGTCTGGGGGGGCAGAAGGGAAAGTATAACAAAGGAGGGTAGACTTTTGAAGAAATTTATAAAAATATTTGGCACGGTAGATGTGAATTCCATACTAGGAGTTCGGAGTGAATTTGCATATTATTCCCCAAGATGCAAAGACTGGGCTATGTTAGACAGAATTTACATTTCACAGGAACATGTGCATTTCCTTGAAGGTATTGACACACATCCAGTAACTATTTCAGATCATGTGCCAGTAATAATAACTAAAATAAAAACACAGGGTAATGAAATAAAAATGAGAGACTGGCGTTTTCCCACCTAACTGTTGAAAAGAGAGGAATTTAACAAATGGGTAGTGGAAATTATTCAGGAGCTATTAAAGAAGATAAAAATATCTTTTGAACATATAGCTAGGGAGTGGAATAAAATTAAAGTGGAGTTTAAAAATAGGGTGTAAATAAAAGGAAGTGAGACATTGTTAAGAAGTAACAAGAATTACTTACAGGGACTGACAAATGTTAAAGTATTGCAGAATAGGGGGAATCTTACAGAACAAGAAGAGGAGCAAATGCAGAATGATAAACAGAAAACAAGGGATCACCTTGATAATATCCATAAGTTTAGAAAGATTGCTGTTATGCAGCTGTTTTTTAATAATAATCTAAAGCACAAAAACGTTTAGCACAACGACTCAGACAACAGAAAGTAGAGGATATGTGGGAAGAAACTAAACAAAAGATAATACAAAAACAGAAACTGGAAGCTCTGTTATATGGATATGGATAGTAAGATACAAGCAGTTATAATGTTTTTGTCCCTTTAGTCTTGTACACAGGTCAGGGATATTTTTATCCACCAGAGGAAAAGTTGTGGATAGCAATTAATAAAGAGCTGAAGGATTTTATCTGGGAGGGGAAGAGTGCAATAATTAAGTGGGATAAGGTGATCCAACAGAACAAGGTTGTTTGGTATTATCTAATTTGAAGGGGCATTTCAGAGCTACACAGATAAGGCTGCTATACATAGCACAAGTAAACAAGTAGAAAGCTATCATTCAAAGTGGAAAAGGATTATGATGAAATGCAGGAAACTCAAGAAATAAGGAGAGACTGGGATTTTGGATGCAGATCCTTAAGGAGAATAAAAATAATCATACAGAGTATTATATTCATAAAGTAGCAGAACATATTCTAAGAAGTAAGCCAACAGAGGAATAGAGAAAGGAGATTTTGATGATAAGGATGACTGCAATTGGGGGTACAGAGATAGGGTAAGCGGGGCTGGAATTTTCTGAAGAAAACTGGCAAAGGAACCAAGGTATTGGGAGCAAATAATTAGAGAAGGAAAGGTAACAGACTGGGAAGAGGTCAAGAATTTATTTGGACTGCAGGTTAGGGACTGCCTTCCGTATCAAGGATTGATAACTGAGTATAGGCAAAGAGAAAGGAATAAGGCTGTCGTAAGTGAAAGACCAGCACTGGTAGAGTTTTTAGTAGAATATAGAAGAGAAGCTGGTTAAAAGGCATAATTAGTAGGTCATATAAAATATTGCATGATAACCATAGAAATCAATCAGAGGAGTTTAGAAAGTATTGGGAAGACAGTCTGGATAAGCAATTCACAAAGAAAGAATGGGATGATATATGTATGGCTCCTAAATATATAACAATGTCTAACAAATTTAGGATTTTTGATTGCAAGTGTTTGTATATGTATTTTTATACCTGAAGCAGACTCCAAAAATGTTTTCCTCAGGTAGACTGCAAATGTTGGAGGTGTCATGGGAAAGAAAGAGGTAATTGTGAAGATATATATATATATATTTTTTTGGGGGGGTTAATGAGTTGGCAAACTCTAAAAATTCCCTGCAAACTACCCTGCCAGAAATACTGGGTGAGCAAATTGGTGTTACAAAGGAAATATTTTTTTTGAGCTGTGATACAGAATTGAAATTACCTATACATAGTAAAGCCTTGCTGTGTTTAATTCTGGTGGCTGCCAAGAAAGGAATTGCTAGAAAATGGAAATCAAAATCTAATCCAACTATATGTGAAGTAGTGAATATTGTAAGAGATAAAAAGAAGTGGGATCATTAGAAAATAGTAGGAGTAAATTACATAGAAAAAATGGAAATTGTTGGAACAACACATGCAGAAAAATGTTTTGTCAAGGAATGAGATTTAAGGGAAGGCAGGAATTGAATAATTTATGTAATTTTGCTTAGATTACTTGATATATGATAATATATGTGATGTATAATGTTTGTAAATGTGAACTTGTTATACCTCTCAAACATACCAAATTTCTTGGTAAATACTGGTTTTGAGGGCAAAATATTGGGATGCCATGAATTCATGAGTGGACCTTTTAATTTCCGTTTCGCAGTTTTTTTTTTTTTTTTTTAAGGAATGCTGCTGACATCATCACATGTGGAGCATGCGCGATGACATCAGTTTACAATGCCATCTCTACATCATTTAATTTAACTTGCTGCAAAGGTGACAGTGCTTCCTCCAACTTAAGCAAAAAAGACTGCCTGTACCTTATTTTGTCCCCTTTGTTTTACAGCGGCAGAGGATTAAAAAACCCGTTCAACAACCAAATGAAACTTGTCAAGTCGAACATTAATAACCATTGAATTTCATGTGACTATAAGGGAGTCTTTAGTTATATTATAGTAAAGATGGGTTTAGAACTTTAGATGTGTGTATTAGTAAGCGGTGAGAACTTTTTCCCCTCGCGCCGTTTAAATGGAGGGGGGTTCGATGTCAGTAGGCCTTGTACTTTAGGTAGTACTTTGTAGGTATTTTGTCTGTGAGATTTTATTTAGAATTTATAGATATCGAGGTTTTTCATCCTGTGCATTTCATGTGTGTGTTTGTGGATTGATGGTAGTAATATCAGGGTTTGTGATATGGAAGCTTAACAAACTTTTATTTTTTTTTTTGTGTTGTTAAGTTGCTTAAAACATTCTGTTGCAGCGCATTTTGATTCTGAAGATAATAAATAGTTAAAACAATGAGCAAGTCAGTTTTGAGGTGACTTGTTCTTTTGCGGACTCATCATTGGATTCAACGGTAGGATGCTTGTCAGAATATTGCGTTTGATTATAGGTACAAATCCCACTAGCATCGTCGCACTAAGGTGATTTCCTTTCCAAAATTAATTATATTTTTGCTTGCTGTTTAGTGGTGGTGGAGCTGAGAAGCAAGTGTTTTTACAGGTGATGCCCTCAGATGCTGGGGTTATGCATGTTGAGATAGATGGCAGGCTGATTCTTTGAGGTATGTGGTATTAAGGAACTGTATCATTTTTCAGTGTTAGCAGTTACACTTGCACGCCTTTGTATGCTGCAGCCTTGCATTAATTCACATTTAGTAGACTAGCTATTCTTTAAATGTTTCTGCTTTGAGATCTACACGAATATGAGATTATTATGAATCTGTTTTGGTTTCTTGATGCTGTTAGGCACCTGGGGTTTGTAACGCGGTGATGTTTTACAACATGGGCATGGCTATATATATATATATATATATATATATATATATATATATATATTGGTATATGTGGCTGTATATTGGCCACAGTTAAGATGTATTTACTGTTCGGGGTTGGAAGGGTTCGGGTTTAGACAATTTAGCTTGTTATTGATTGCGATATCTTGGCTGTGGTATTTGTGAATGGCATTCTGCCCAGTATATGACTGGGGACAGTAATTCCAAGAGCTGTCAATTTGTGTACCTGTGGCAGTGCATGTTCTGTGTAGTAAGTAGACGCTTTCTATTAAACAATGTTTATTATGCGGTGCTGCGAGTTCCTGTCTCAACGTACACCATAACAGAATGTAACAGATTCCACAGACATTAGAAACTAAATAAAGTGGAATGTTTATTCAAGAAAATTATATTTTTGGG
Source organism: Protopterus annectens (assembly GCF_019279795.1). NCBI lineage: Eukaryota > Metazoa > Chordata > Ceratodontiformes > Protopteridae > Protopterus > Protopterus annectens. The sequence goes on along the minus strand of NC_056726.1, from coordinate 645,855,469 downwards.
GAGAGGACCACTACACAATAAGGTGGATTTGTTAATTAGCAGTCAGATATTATACAAGGAATATAATTTAATAAAATTAGGGAGGTGTATCAAAGAACACATGTATGTTTCTTGTTTTGTGTGCAAGGGGCCTATGATTTGAAAACAGTCCAAAGGTAATCTTTATCCACCACTGGCCAGATGCATTTTCTTTGGATGTGGTGTGGGTTTCAGTGCTGTTTCAATTAATGTGAGTTTTAAGAGCAGAGATGTTTTAATGCTAAGCCTATTTTCATTGTGAGACAGTAGTGCTTTGTTGTTTAGCAGATGACTGTTAGTGTTTGTGTATTGTGATATAAAATGTAAAAAATAAAATCCAAACAAGCATTGTAGAAGTAAAGCAGTATGCAGATTGGTGTTTATGGTAAATGAGGAGTAATAGCCAGGTAATAGGACATTGGAATGGCTGCACGGGAACTTTGGTGCCATATTTTGGTTGTCTGTTCTTCAGTTTGTGTTTGAAAGTTGGTAACCCACAGTTCCACTGGAGTGGGCAGGGTTGCGTAATTATGTATGCAAATCTTATGTTAATCAGCATACAGGTTTGTACCTATTTTTCATGGGCCTTGTCCAGATTTTTTATGTTGACAGGTATGGAACTTCAGCACAAAATATTCACAAACAACGTAGAACACAAAAATGTTACACAGAGGCAAGGAAATGTTCCCCACAATTTATTATACTGGTTAGCGCTTTCGTCTTTCCACAATGACAGAACTTCATCAGATATCAATAAAACCAAGATCACCATTTTTATACCATCAAAATCATGACATCATTAACCAAAATTGTTAATATGGTTAGATTACTTTTTTATAAGTTTGCCTATGTCACAAATGATAATTCAATAAAGGTGTTAAAAAAACAATAACAATGTATGTAAAAAAAATGATAATACTATAGTGTATGCTCTGATTATTGTAGAAAGCCATCTACAATTAATAGGACTTAAGTTGGCAGGTATCAGGTCCATTAGATATTCCATACTTTCCCAATCTGCTAACTCCACCCCTCTGTCCATAATTCACTTGCATCCCTTAGCTTCTCCATTTTCCCCACCTTCAAAGTTAAAAGCAGGTATTTCAGACAAACCTCAGCCTGCTTCCAGGTGTACAGACAGAAATTCCTACTTTGTACTCAGATCTGGTACATTAAATATGTATACATCTCTCCAATTGCTATCCTTTATACACCAAAGAAATGAATGTAGAAATTATATTTTGCTGTTTTCCCTCCTGCCAATATATCCTATCTGGGAATATGTTCTGTGCATAGTTTTGTTGTAGATATTAATGAGAGTTATATACATTGTGTGCTGGATGAGCAAATAATGTTTCTAAGAGAAATTCAGAAAAAATGTACTCTGAGTATATGGAGTATGCTTGGATATATCCTTGCTCACTTGACAATCAGTGTTTAAGAAAGTCAGTCAGTGCATATTGTACATAACAATGATTATGTTCAGTATACACATATCTGGAACTTCTCATGTAGGCAGACTTCTGAACATGGCTATTTGTCCATTTTTATATGTTGGTTAATAAAAAAGTTATGTAATTACCATAACTACATCAAGAAGCAACCACAAAAGCTTCTTTCCACAATGAAATTAAGATGTAGCATAAAAATCATAACCATAAAGCACCATAGCATAAACAAGGGTTTAAAAATCCTAATACAACTACACAAACATAACATTTACTGGGTCTCTAAAGTGATGGCATATGCTAAAGTTATGTACTAAAGAAATGAAATCTGCAGAACAAATAACATAACTACTCAAACGGCATTTAATAAAACCGCATTATTGAAGTGGTGCTTACATTTGGGACAGCAGTATAAAATAAAAAGCAGTCATATAAATCACAGACATATAATGATACAAGCCAATGCCCACTACACATTTCCAACAGTATAAAATATATATTAAATCAAATATAAGAAAAGAGATATGCAGTATTCCAAGAGAAAATACCTAGATACTCAGCTGCACTGATGTATTTACAATTGGGGATCTCCGGAAACAGTAAGGATAGTGAACAAGTTTTATGGTCGAGATGAATACAATAGTAATAATTATTATTTCATACATATTACACACATACCCCTTATGTAGCCAGACATATCTATTTGGGAGGCATTTAAAATCTTGGGACTCACATTGCAGTGTCCTGAGATGTGGAGACTGAACGGCCAACATTCTGGACTAACGTATTAAGTTCTAGTTGCCATTTTTCAGATTATTCCCTTTTCTCCATGGTATGGCAAATCATGGAGTTGGTATTTATAAGTTTGGGGGTCTGGAGGTGTAGAAGGGCTCAGCACTCTGTCGAAAAGAAGTTTAAAGGAGGAAAGTGATGTCCTATATTGGCTCTTCTCCTGTATTTTCAGAGTCTTGAGACTCAGCAAACTGGGTCTCAAGATTTCAATAAAGAACCATCTATATCTGTCATATGGAGGATACTGAGCACCAGCACTCATACTATTGTGAAAAATTGTCTGAAGATCTGTGTCTCATACTATCTAATATCAGTCCCACTGTTTTTTTTCTCCCAAAATGTATGGCAGTAGTTGCAGCACATCTCAAGCTTCAGGGAAATGAGGTCTTTCTGTAGTATACAAATGTATCCTGGAAGCCTCAACAGTAGAACACCTTACAAAAAGTATATGACACCAAACTTCTAGTTCTTTTCTAGTTACTAGAGGTAACAGTGAACACTACAAAGACCCAGCTGATGTCCGCATAATCAATTAGGTTCACGCCTCCACTTTTTAAGAAGGTTGAAAAAAAGCTAAGCTTCCTTCTCGCATTCTCTCCACCTTCTATAGAGATGCAATAGAGAGTATCCTCACCTGCAACTTCACAGTGTGGTTTGGAAGCTGCACAGTTACAGAAAGGAAGGCACTACGAAGAGTGGTGAGGGTTGCACAGTAGGTAACAGGTTCCAGTCTTCCACTGATACATCTTTATTCTACAAGAAGCATCCAAATGGCCACCAAAATAACACAAGGCAGCACACATCCTGAGCATGGACTGTTTAAGCATTTGGCATCGAGAGGATATATCGCAGCATCGACTGCAGGACTACAAGATTCAGTAAGGATTTCTACCCTGCAGTGATTAGACTTCTGAACTCGGGCACTAGTCCCAGGGGTGTGGACACAAGTAAATTTTTATTTATTTGTGCAATATACATTTACATATATTCCAACTAAGTGCAATATTCATTGTATTTATAGTCAGTATTACTTAACTTGAACGCAAGTACAATATTAGACAAATAACTTAGGCATTTCAATCTTTAGTGTGTTTTGTATTTACTTTAAATAGGGTAGTTAATTTAACTCAGGAGGAGGGTATTTTTTCTGTATATGAGAATTGGTAAATGTCTCTGCTCTTTTTGGCGTGTATTGGGAGTAGTACTGTATTTGCTAGTTATGTTTATTCCTCGACTTGTTTGTGTTGTTTCACTTTCCTTTGTAATCTCAAGATTTGAACTGATGCACGAAATTTCATTTAGGCTACATGTGTGTAGTTCTAAATGACAATAAAGTTTACTTTGACTGATGCATAATGGGCTCTTTTTCTTGTATTTTTTTTTCCTGTTAAACATATTCTGCAAAACAAAGTGGTAACTATTAGGACTCATAGCAGCACTGACTTATATGGTCTCCTATACCAAATTCTAAACAAAGGTATTAAAATGGACCCTCAGAGTGTAATGGTATTAGCTGTTGTACTCTGCAGTTTTCCTGTAAAAATTTCTAAAATGTGCAAGGATCATTTGGTCTGACTGAGAAATAAGCCTAATGTTTCTCTGGGCAAAACGTTTCAACCCCTTTTTCCCACAGTAACAGTTACCATGGATGCTTATGCTTTAGGGTGAAGACACCATTCCAGCAGCAGACCATCCAAGAACTTGGATACAAACACAGACCTCCCTACACATCAACATACAGAAAATAAGGGCATTCCCTACTGTCCTTATACTCATTCCAAGGTTCTCTCCCTCCAAATGTGGCTACTATCCACTCTTAACAATGTGGCAGCGATATGGTATCTGAACATGTGAAGGCGAACTAATTCACATCCCGTCTGTCATGAGGCCACGAGAGTTTGGTAATAAGAATTAACAAGTAGCCACTTTCTTGCAGCAAGCTACATCCCATGGTCAAGGAAACTACATACCAGAGAGGGTAAGTTGTAGTCCACTGACACCTTGCAAGTTCCTTCTCTATCAGATGAAGGCCAGAATTCTGTTCATGCAATGGGGGAAGCCTTGTATTATTTGTACCCTTACCAATACCTAATGTTGTGAATTATTTCCTTTTATTCCTTCTTCAGTCAGGCATCCCAGGGAAACACTTGTGCAGAAGTGGCCCTTAGGTCTCCTTTAAGATTTCCATTTTCCCTTAAATAAAAATTCCAGGAGAAAGCCAGAGTGAGTAAAGCTAAAGACAATATCTTAGCCACATTTTGGGCTCTCAAACTTCATTTCCCCTTATGCCTCATCTTAATAGATAGCCCTCTCTATCACAGACCAACCAAATATCTTCTCTCTCTCACCCAGACCCATTTTCCCTCAAATTCAGCAAACTGTTTCACCAACTCCTCTAATGGCAAGGGACCCACTTAATAGGATGGGGTGGCCCAAGTCCTTATTTAGCCAAGAAGCTGAACACAAGAAGGACATATTAATGTAAGCAGGCTTGTTTTCATGTCCAGCCTGGGCCTTGGATCCTTTCACTGCAATTCTAGAGTACCTACCTCACCTTTATGATTTTGGTCTGTGCTACGTCTTGGCTACAGTTCACTCAACAGCCATTTCTAGCTTTCATAAAGGGTCAAATTCATTATCGCATGCTTTTCTTATAGTTTGTAAAACTGTTGGAAAGACAGCCTGCCTTCTTTGTTCTACATTAAAACAGCTAGTACCCATGTGGGACCTCTAACAGGTACTGGAAAATCTGACTAAGCCTCCATCTGAAAAAACAGCTACTTCACAGTTTGTGGTGTGTTACTTGCAAAACACATTCTGGCTACTGTGACATCAAGTAGTAGGATTTCAGAGTTTCAAGCATTGCCAGCACTGTCAGCCCATCCTCCTTATCTAGTATTTCATAAATACCCAATGCCCATGAGAACAAACCTATCCTCTCTGCCTAAGGCTCCAAAAGAAACAAATCTGAATTACTTATAAACTTACCTGTTATTTTTCACAAATTATTCAAGCAGGATGATTACATGTTTTATTGCATGGATATACACAGGTAACTCAGATTTTATGCTGATAGGATCAAACGGTTAAAAAAGACTCAATTGATTGTGGCATACTCACCCAAAAAATAGAGTTCCAAAGATTCTGAACAAACTCCTTCCAAATATCTCTGAGACTGCATTCATTTCTTCTATGATAAGCATAACAGGCAATTAGCTTCATAACCCAGAATACACTCAGTAAAAGCCATTGCTGCTTTATATGCCTTCCTCAGGAATGCATTACTGGATGACATTTGTGCTACTACTCTGTAGGCATTGCTGAACACTTTTGCAAGGCACAATAACTCTGTATTGGTATTTCCATGGTTGTCACTATTCCCACCTACTGCCCCCCAGCTTTGGCCTGGCAGACTATGTTTTCCCTCTTGTGAGGTAGTAGTTATTGTTAACTGCATGATGAGCACGATTGTGTGGTGGGTTCACCTTCGCCTTACTTTCAAGATCTGAAAATGGAATACTTCAGCCCTAAGGAGCATGGGACAAGGGATGGCTTGAGAAAAGTTAGCCAGGCAGACTGAACACCTGCAAGTATTTGTCCTACAGCTGATGACCAAGGAGCCAACAATACATTTCTGTCCTTACGGTTAAGTATGTAACTTTTATTTACAGGTGTTGAAGATAAAGCTAAATTTGCATGGAAGGCTTTTAAATGACTGTACAGATTTGACTCGTACTTTCAATGTCAATATGTTATATCATATAAAGATATTTTATGATTTGTTAACAATTTGTTTAACTGGATGTTGCACCGATCCAATTGCATGCAAAGCCCCGGTAAAATCACATTGTGTTGTTGTTTGTCTTTAGGCTTTTCCCGGTTAGGGGTCGCCACAGCGGAACTCTGGTCCGCTAATGATTGGCAGTTGTTTTTTTTTTTTGTGTATAAACAAAAATGATATTGCAGTTACATATAAAAAGAAAACAAGTTGCATAGAAATTTAGAACAGATAGTTCTTTCAGCTAGCATCCTTTCATACATAATTAGAAGGGATGTTCAAGTATGCTTAAATAGATGTGGGAGTCAGAGGAAAGAAGCAAGAAAATAGGAATGAGGAGCAAGGTTCGGTGAAAGGCATGAGGAAGGATAGAAGAGTGGAGGTGTTTACGGACCAAAGGGTGGGTCAGGAGTGGTAATGTTAGTGAGATTTATGTGATGTGTTTTGGCATTGGCAATGGGCATTTTGCTTGAATGGGTAGGTGGATTCTAGTACCCTGAGCATTTCTAAACAACATTTTCTTAGTAAAGAAAATTCTACAGTGAGCTAGTTATACAATTCTTCTTATTTACAGTGTAATTAAAAGCCATATCTTGAAGTGGAGAACAAGATGAACATGAGGAGGGGATTACCATGTTAATCATTAACATAGTACAAAGAGTTTATTAGGGCTAAATAAAATTGATCCTCACTCTCAGAAAAAAGAGAAGCCCTAAGTTTTCTTTTCTTGGGCCTTCAAATAAAATGACAGAAGTCTAAACTGAATCAAACATAAAGGCAGAAATGTGATGGTCCTGTAAGGCTGCTGAAGGAGGTCTCTGCTGCTTCTCCAGAGCAATATTAAATGGTTATTTTGTCAAAAGTTTGCAATCAAATAAAGACGTGGACTGCAAGTGGCTTGGCTGAATTGTGGCAGCAGCGTCTTTTGCTGTTATAGCAAAAAGGATCTTCCTTAACTGTATGCCTTCAATAATCTCTTTTGCTTCCAAAATATTTGATGTGCCAGAGGTAAACACTAATGTCAGTGACTGCCTTATTTTAAATGACTGAAGTTTCTCAGTTAAATAAGAATTAAAAGCCTTTAAATTCCTCAGTCTAATAACTCTTTCAAACCTTGAAACAGTTTTCACAATCTTCAGAAACACTGGGTTGTGGCAACAAGCATAAAAAATGAGCTTGATGTTTCTACAACCTTTTGAAAATGCATTCAAATTGGTTGTGGGTTAATGAAGAGAATCCTCCCTTCCCCGAAAAAAAAAAGTTTTAGTATCAGAGAGAGAGAGAGAATATGCTGTGACTATACTGAAAATTCTTCCTAAGAAAACAGCCAGTTGGGAAATTCAAGAAAGCAATGGACGAGCAGTGAGAGATTTTTGACAGGGTGGACAAATTATACTGTTTGCAATATATTTTCTACCAAAAGCAGTGAGAAAAGATATAAAGTGTATTATGGAAGAAGTTATAGCCATTCACTAAGAATGTGTGGTAGTAGCAGGAGACTGAACATTACAGGAAATAAGGAAGATGTCTCTGGAGGCCAAGACAGCATAGAAAACCAGCTAAGAACAGATGCTTAGAGAAATATGTGCAGGTACTTGAACTTATTCAAGTAATGAAAATAATATAAAAGATGACGAGTATACAGATTGTTCAACAAAATATTTTTGGGTAAGATTAGATGTTAGTTACATAACAAAAGAATACAGTAACATGGACATAGGTTCAAAATTTACTACTAGTATACTAGACTAATGACCACCAGGGCCTTTATAGGTCTAGCCACACAACTCAGCTCAATTGTGTCCCTATGTATCAAGGTAATTTATCAGGAGTGAGTATATGTTAATTAAGAAGTTCTAAAGGTTATGTGTGTGTGTTGCGGGGAGGTCCTGAGCCATGGAAACATACCCAGTGACTGTGTCAGACAATGTGCCAATACAGATTACATTTTTAAGTAAGTAAAAGTCTACTTTGATAAAAATTGGCATTTTCAAGCATCTCTGCTGAAAAGGAATGCATTTAATGACTGGGTAGATCAAACCTTAACCAAAATGCTACAAATTTGATCCTAACCAGAAAAGGTCTTGCAAAGAACTGGGATAATTGTAAACTGAAGATCAGAAATGAGCTCACATTGAAAGCAAATAAGATATGGAATAACAGACACAGTTGGTATACAGAGGGTGCTAAAATTTAAGGGATTTATAGAAGCCAAAAAGAATAAGTGGAATACAACAAGTTGAACAAATACAAGAAGATAGAATGTCTTTGCAAGAATACTCAGAAAATATGAATGAACACAGAGAAATGGTTTTAAACCAACTATTTGTTTACAATAACTATAGAGCAACCACATTGCTGGCTCAGTGTTTGATGAAACAAAAAAGATGAAAGGATGATAACTAAAATTAGGAATTATGAGAATGGCAGGGCAGAAGTGGACCCATGGAAATTATGAATGTAATGGTAAATGCAACACACAGGAAGTTGTAACATATTTGAGACAATTACACGTTCCTGCTTTTAGTACTACATTAGCTCTCCATTCAGCTACTAACAATCGTAAGAAAATATAATATATAACCTAAATTAGGGTTACCTCACTGCTAGAATATATGTGGAAATAATACTTGCCTCTGAATTGGTGGACTGTACAATTCTGCTTAACAATCTTAAAAGATTTAACTTTGATGACAGCACTAGTGATTGTTTCAGAAGTTACCTAACAAAAAAGTCCTTCCAAATTTTGTTATACAAACACTCAACCACAGGTTGCCTAGATGTAGATGTTCCCCAGACTCTGTTCAAGTCTCACTTCTCTGTACCCTTTTTTAATGAATTACCTACTGAACATTCTTCAATTAATCTTTTTATGCCAATGGCATTCTACTTCTAGAGTATGAAAGCAAGGAAACCAAAGAACAAGGCAGAAGCCCTCACAGTCCTAAAAGCAATTTATTAAAACAGAAAATCACAGCGTTTTCGCCACACACATATGGTGGCTTCTTCAGAGGATACAAAGGCAACCAAACACAAGCAGTTAAATACTGAAAGTTAATTGAAGTCAACTGCTATCAATTAACCACAAATTATGCAACAAGATGCCTGCATTAAACTGAAGAAGTAAAATGCAAAAAGCCTCAGGCATAGTTTAAATACATGCTGAACTGTTGATGTAGTTAAAAGACTGTGACAATACACAAAGACACAATATTTTGACACAGTCAAACCCAAATAAAATTCAGTATATTTCCTAAGAAATAAAAATACACAAGAAAAAGTGTCACAAAATCATATGTACATTTAAAAAGCAAAATGCTAAATAGTCATTCCCAAGTATACATTATTTTAAAAAGGGGAGCGACATAATAAAACAAATGAATAACTTTTACTAAAAGTTAATATAAATTCCAAAGATGTAGACAACCCACATCTAAAGTGTGACCTTAAAATTAAGTAAAAGTACTAAGTATAAATATGACAACCTAAGCCAAACCTTGCTAGGTGAAATACCAACAAAAGATAGAAAACAGTGCCACCAAGTGGCTTGACACTGTACCCACACATAGTGGGCTAATGCAAAAAGGACTAAATCAAAAGTGTCAAGGCAAGTGTGATTCTTAAAATAAAAAGGGAACAACTATCTCATATACGATTTTAATTTGAGATAAGGTGCAATATTACAGCTTTCATTCAACCCCGGAGGGTAGAAAGCGTTAAGCTTAAGTTGCCAAAGCAATTCATTTGTCTCAAGTATAAGAGCACTAGGTCCACCACGAGGATGAACAGGAGGTGGTCAATCCCCATGAAAGAGAAAGCATGCCCAGGAAAAGAACAGATATGCTTGGCAAGGGCATTATCAAGTCTCTTATTCCTGATGGCATATAAGTGCTGATACAATCTGTCTTTAAGCCTTCTGTCCGTCTTTCCGACGTAGAATGCTGGACAGCATGTGCAAAAAGCAATATAAACTACTGTTTTCGTATCACAGGAAATACGATGATGTATAAAATATTTCCTTCCTTCAATGCAAAAACTACTACCTGTTTTAATATGTGAGCAGAAGTTACAGAAGCCGCAGGCAAAAGAACCATTAATTCTAGCACTACAAGTGCCATAAGGAGTCTGTAACTCTAAACACTACAACAGGTCTATCACCTAACTTCTCACCTACAGGTGCATTACTGGTGATAAAAAAACAGTTTTTAAACAAAATGTTCTGTATTGCATACGAGTTCACCCCAAATGTGGAAATGAAACTACAAGTAGAGGCCCTATGAGAGGCAGGTTCAATAGGAGACATGGCATCAGAAAAGTTGCCAGAGGCACTAGATCTACGAACCGCCACAGTGCAAGGCAACTCTTCTTGAAGCAAGAGAGGTCTGTAAAACCCACTATTTCTTTTATTCAAGACCTCTTCTATTAGTTCAGACACAAGAGTAGCTGGATAGCCACGGTTGACAAAGAGGTTTGTCAAAAATTGACATTCAACGTTAAAGTCTGACAATTGACTACAAATTCTCACAGCCCTCACAAGCTGCCCTTTGACTATTGCTTTTCTAAGTTTAAAGGGGTGAGAACTGGTATAATGAAGGAAGGAATTCACGTATGTATCTTTCCTGTAAATTGTGGAAATTAACCTTCCTGTAATACCGTCCCTAGTCAGTTTTACATCAAGGTAATTCATACTAACACCATCAAACTGGAAAGTGAATTTAAGAAACGGTGTTGTACTATTGATGTAATCGACAAAACTCTGTGCTGTTAAATGATCACCCCTAAAAAGAATAAAAATGTCATCAAGGTAACGAGTATAGTAGAAAAGTTTACCATTCCACTCTGAGTTGTTTAAAACAAAATTTCTTTCCCAATAGGACATAAACAGGTTGGCTACGGCTGCCCCACATGGGGAGCCCATGGCAACCCTCTTTTGAATGTAAATGTCTTTTCAAACAGGAAATAATTTGATGACAAAATGATGTTAAGCAACTCAGTAACATTATTAATGACATTAATAGGAGCCTGAAGCTCACGCAAAAGCAAGTCAATCCACTCAATGGCCTCCTGGTGTGGTATGGATGTATAAAGATCGACCACATCTATGGTCAAAAAGTTAACATCCATATCCAACTCAAGCCCATTTAGGTCAGAAAGAAAAGACCATGAGTCTTTACAAATAGTAGGTACACTGTCAACATACTGGTTCAATAAAGTATCCACGAATTTTGAACAAGGGTAGGTGAGGGAAAGCCTACCATCTATCAGTGCCCTCATAGGTGGATCCCCAAGGTTTTTGTGAATCTTGGGATTCCAAACATGACAGGGTCTTGGCGTGGAAAATGTCTATATATTTATATGTCTCCTCATCTATTCTGCCGTTGATGAAAAAATCCTCAGGTAACCCCTAATCCTACTGGCACTGATATTCATCTCGTTGACAGATGAGATTTCATATGAGTCAGAATCAAGGACCCTGTGCATTCTTTCTACATAGTCAGCCTGCTCAAAGATGGCCAAACCGCCACCTTTATCAGGCTTGATGATCCTGACCCCGACATTGCGGAGGTCACGTAATGCTTCAAGTTGGTCCTTGGAAATATTGAAGCGGCTAGTACCAACACAAGGCCGCTTCAATAAAAACCTGATGTCCAACTCACAGGCACTCTCAAACATTTTTAGGACCACATGGAGGCGGGTTGAAAGTACTAGGCAGTTTCAGCTTGAGACCAGTGAGTCTGTGGAAAAGTTAAACAGAAGTTTCAAATTTAGTTTACGTACATAACATTTTAAATCCAATAACACCCTGGCCAAGTCGCATTTGATAGAAGGTACAAAAGTATTACCCAAGGCTAACAGTTCGACAATTTCTGGTTCAAGGGTAAGGTGTGAAAAATTATAAATTGTAAAATCACCTTTCATATTCTTAACAACCTTAACAGGAGTGTTCAGAATGTAGAGGGGGTTTGTGATTAGTTGTTCCAATTCGCATTCCCCCTGCGGCGACCCCTGTTGTTCCTGTTCCCTAAAAATTATTGCTGGTATTTTGGGGTCCTTCATACCCAGCAGCAGGTATCGTTTCATTCGACTCCCTACTGGTATCCTGTCTATTTTTATTACGGTTACTCCTACGTAAAGGTTGGTCATTTTGTGTTGGTACATCTTGACTATCCACAAACCCAGGACCAGTTGCTCTAACAGTCTCAGGTAACTCAGATGGATTAACCCCAAAACTACCCTCAATTTGTACACGTAAATTAGGGAAGGCCATATCTTTAGAATAGGATGACCTATCCCTGTGTAATTTTTTGGCTTTATTTGTTTTCAATTTGACCATGTAGGTGTCAATGCTGGAAAAAATCCGTGAATGATCATATTTTAATTGTGAAAAAGCATTATTCAACCTGATTTCCTCATCAAGCAAACAAACCTCTTTAGTCAAATCAGATATACAAATAGAATAGTGTTTAACTAACAACTCAAGAAGATGTAAACCCTGCGACTGGAAAAGTGTCTTTAAGTCAATTAGGAAAGCATCGCTATTAATCAAGCCAGATGGTGCAAAATTACACCTAAGTCCCTTCGGAACAATGCCTTCACTTAGGCATTGTTTAAAGTAAGCAGTTTCCAGCTGCATTTTCCTGAGTTTAAGTGTTTTTGAATCCAAAAGTTTCAGTTTGTCTGCCCGAGAAAAAGCAGCAGTGGGAGAAGCAGAGCGGTCCTGCACGCGGTGCATCATTAAAAGGTTTAACAAAAGGTGAAAAGTCAGCAGTATTGGCAATCCATTCCGATATGGTGGCTCCACCGATAAGTGCTTGGTCCGTTCTGTTTTCTGGTCGTGTAAAGGACGCTGGTTACCATTACTTTCAATAGGAAAGCAGCATCAGGAGCAACGGCCCCAGAAGTTTGAATTACAGGTGAAACAGCCCTAGGAGGTTGTGCGGCTGATATCGATGCCTGAGAATCAGGAACATTACAGTGCCCATTCATAGAAAGTCTCAGAATTGAAGGTTCACCATGTCGCGAAGATAAAGAGCTTTCAAATGCATTAAAGCTCATTGAGCGCATCAATTTTCTGCGACAGCGAAAACAGCAGGTTAGGCATACCAATAGTGTCCCCATTTGATGTATCTTGAATCACTTGGCTTGCTGGGCTCTCCATGTCAAAGGTTCCACAAAAAGAAACTGGTAAACACTTGAAAAAATCCACAAACGTCTGAAAGCAAGGAAACCAAAGAACAAGGCAGAAGCCCTCACAGTCCTAAACGCAATTTATTAAAACAGAAAATCACAGCGTTTTCGCCACACACATATGGTGGCTTCTTCAGAGGATACAAAGGCAACCAAACACAAGCAGTTAAATACTGAAAGTTAATTGAAGTCAACTGCTATCAATTAACCACAAATTATGCAACAAGATGCCTGCATTAAACTGAAGAAGTAAAATGCAAAAAGCCTCAGGCATAGTTTAAATACATGCTGAACTGTTGATGTAGTTAAAAGACTGTGACAATACAAAAAGACACAATATTTTGACACAGTCAAACCCAAATAAAATTCAGTATATTTCCTAAGAAATAAAATACACAAGAAAAAGTGTCACAAAATTATGTACATTTAAAAGCAAAATGCTAAATAGTCATTCCCAAGTATACATTATTTTAAAAGGGGAACGACATAATAAAACAAATGAATAACTTTTACTAAAAGTTAATATAAATTCCAAAGATGTAGACAACCCACATCTAAAGTGTGACCTTAAAATTAAATAAAAGTACTAAGTGTAAATATAACAACCTAAGCCAAACCTTGCTAGGTCAAATACCAACAAAAGGTAGAAAACAGTGCCACCAAGTGGCTTGACACTGTACCCACACATAGTGGGCTGAATGCAAAAGGACTAAATCAAAAGTGTCAAGACAAATTTGATTCTTAAAATAAGAAGGGAACAACTATCTCATATACGATTTTAATTTGAGATAAGGTGCAATATTACAGCTTTCATTCAACCCCGGAGGGTAGAAAGCGTTAAGCTTAAGTTGCCAAAGCAATTCATTTGTCTCAAGTATAAGAGCACTAGGTCCACCACGAGGATGAACAGGGAGGTGGTCAATCCCCATGAAAGAGAAAGCATGCCCAGGAAAAGAACAGATATGCTTGGCAAGGGCATTATCAAGTCTCTTATTCCTGATGGCATATAAGTGCTGATACAATCTGTCTTTAAGCCTTCTGTCCGTCTTTCCGACGTAGAATGCTGGACAGCATGTGCAAAAAGCAATATAAACTACTGTTTTCGTATCACAGGAAATACGATGATGTATAAAATATTTCCTTCCTTCAATGCAAAAACTACTACCTGTTTTAATATGTGAGCAGAAGTTACAGAAGCCGCAGGCAAAAGAACCATTAATTCTAGCACTACAGGTGCCATAAGGAGTCTGTAACAATTCTTTGATGTTTCTACCTCTTCTAAACACAACAACAGGTCTATCACCTAACTTCTCACCTACAGGTGCATTACTGGTGATAAAAAAACAGTTTTTAAACAAAATGTTCTGTATTGCATACGAGTTCACCCCAAATGTGGAAATGAAACTACAAGTAGAGGCCCTATGAGAGGCAGGTTCAATAGGAGACATGGCATCAGAAAAGTTGCCAGAGGCACTAGATCTACGAACCGCCACAGTGCAAGGCAACTCTTCTTGAAGCAAGAGAGGTCTGTAAAACCCACTATTTCTTTTATTCAAGACCTCTTCTATTAGTTCAGACACAAGAGTAGCTGGATAGCCACGGTTGACAAAGAGATTTGTCAAAAATTGACATTCAACGTTAAAGTCTGACAATTGACTACAAATTCTCACAGCCCTCACAAGCTGCCCTTTGACTATTGCTTTTCTAAGTTTAAAGGGGTGAGAACTGGTATAATGAAGGAAGGAATTCACGTATGTATCTTTCCTGTAAATTGTGGAAATTAACCTTCCTGTAATACCGTCCCTAGTCAGTTTTACATCAAGGTAATTCATACTAACACCATCAAACTGGAAAGTGAATTTAAGAAACGGTGTTGTACTATTGATGTAATCGACAAAACTCTGTGCTGTTAAATGATCACCCCTCAAAGAATAAAAATGTCATCAAGGTAACGAGTATAGTAGAAAAGTTTACCATTCCACTCTGAGTTGTTTAAAACAAAATTTCTTTCCCAATAGGACATAAAAAGGTTGGCTACGGCTGCCCCACATTGGAGCCCATGGCAACCCCTCTTTGAATGTAAATGTCTTTTCAAACAGGAAATAATTTGATGACAAAATGATGTTAAGCAACTCAGTAACATTATTAATGACATTAATAGGAGCCTGAAGCTCACGCAAAAGCAAGTCAATCCACTCAATGGCCTCCTGGTGTGGTATGGATGTATAAAGATCGACCACATCTATGGTCAAAAAGTTAACATCCATATCCAACTCAAGCCCATTTAGGTCAGAAAGAAAAGACCATGAGTCTTTACAAATAGTAGGTACACTGTCAACATACTGGTTCAGTAAAGTATCCACGAATTTTGAACAAGGGTAGGTGAGGAAAGCCTACCATCTATCAGTGCCCTCATAGGTGGATCCCCAAGGTTTTTGTGAATCTTGGGGATTCCAAACATGACAGGGGTCTTGGCGTGGAAAATGTCTATATATTTATATGTCTCCTCATCTATTCTGCCGTTGATGAAAAAATCCCTCAGGTAACCCCTAATCCTACTGGCACTGATATTCATCTCGTTGACAGATGAGATTTCATATGAGTCAGAATCAAGGACCCTGTGCATTCTTTCTACATAATCAGCCTGCTCAAAGATGGCCAAACCGCCACCTTTATCAGGCTTGATGATCCTGACCCCGACATTGCGGAGGTCACGTAATGCTTCAAGTTGATCCTTGGAAATATTGAAGCGGCTAGTACCAACACAAGGCCGCTTCAATAAAACCTGATGTCCAACTCACAGGCACTCTCAAACATTTTAGGACCACATGGAGGCGGGTTGAAAGTACTAGGCAGTTTCAGCTTCGAGACCAGGAGTCTGTGGAAAAGTTAAACAGAAGTTTCAAATTTAGTTTACGCATAACATTTTAAATCCAATAACACCCTGGCCAAGTCGCATTTGATAGAAGGTACAAAAGTATTACCCAAGGCTAACAGTTCGACAATTTCTGGTTCAAGGGTAAGGTGTGAAAATTTATAAATTGAAAAATCACCTTGCATATTCTTAACAACCTTGACAGGAGTGTTCAGAATGTAAAGGGGTTTGTGTTTAGTTGTTCCAATTCGCATTCCCCTCGGCGACCCCTGTTGTTCCTGTTCCCTAAAAATTATTGCTGGTATTTTGGGGTCCTTCATACCCAGCAGCAGGTATCGTTTCATTCGACCCCTACTGGTATCCTGTCTATTTTATTACGGTTACTCCTCGTAAAGGTTGGTCATTTTGTGTTGGTACATCTTGACTATCCACAAACCCAGGACCAGTTACTCTAACAGTCTCAGGTAACTCAGATGGATTAACCCCAAAACTATCCTCAATTTGTACACGTAAATTAGGAAGGCCATATCTTTAGAATAGGATGACCTATCCCTGTGTAATTTTTGGATCTATTTGTTTTCAATTTGACCATGTAGGTGTCAATGCTGGAAAAAATCCGTGAGTGGTCATATTTTAATTGTGAAAAAGCATTATTCAACCTGATTTCCTCATCAAGCAAACAAACCTCTTTAGTCAAATCAGATATACAAATAGAATAGTGTTTAACTAACAACTCAAGAAGGTGTAAACCCTGCGACTGGAAAAGTGTCTTTAAGTCAATTAGGAAAGCATCGCTATTAATCAAGCCGGATGGTGCAAAATTACACCTAAGTCCCTTCGGGACAATGCCTTCACTTAGGCATTGTTTGAAGTAAGCAGTTTCCAGCTGCATTTTCCTGAGTTTAAGTGTTTTTGAATCCAAAAGTTTCAGTTTGTCTGCCAGAGAAACAGCAGCAGTGGCAGAAGCAGAGCGGTCCTGCACCGGTGCATCATTAAAAGGTTTAACAAAAAGTGAAAAGTCACCTGTATTGGCAATCCATTCGGATATGGTGGCTCCACCGATAAGTGCTTCGGTCCGTTCTTCGTTTTCGTGTAAGAGGACGCTGGTTACCATTACTTTCAATAGGGAAAGCAGCATCAGGAGCAACGGCCCCAGAAGTTTGAATTACAGGTGAAACAGCCCTAGGAGGTTGTGCAGCTGATATCGATGCCTGAGAATCAGGAACATTACAGTGCCCATTCATAGAAAGTCTCAGAATTGAAGGTTCACCATGTCGCGAAGATAAAGAGCTTTCAAATGCATTAAAGCGCTCATTGAGCGCATCAATTTTCTGCGACAGCGAAAACAGCAGGTTAGGCATACCAATAGTGTCCCCATTTGATGTATCTTGAATCACTTGGCTTGCTGGGCTCTCCATGTCAAAGGTTCCACAAAAAGAAACTGGTAAACACTTGAAAAAATCCACAAACGTCTGAAAGCAAGGAAACCAAAGAACAAGGCAGAAGCCCTCACAGTCCTAAACGCAATTTATTAAAACAGAAAATCACAGCGTTTTCGCCACACACATATGGTGGCTTCTTCAGAGGATACAAAGGCAACCAAACACAAGCAGTTAAATACTGAAAGTTAATTGAAGTCAACTGCTATCAATTAACCACAAATTATGCAACAAGATGCCTGCATTAAACTGAAGAAGTAAAATGCAAAAGCCTCAGGCATAGTTTAAATACATGCTGAACTGTTGATGTAGTTAAAAGACTGTGACAATACAAAAGACACAATATTTTGACACAGTCAAACCCAAGTAAAATTCAGTATATTTCCTAAGAAATAAAAATACACAAGAAAAAAGTGTCACAAAATCATATGTACATTTAAAAAGCAAAATGCTAAATAGTCATTCCCAAGTATACATTATTTTAAAAGGGAACGACATAATAAAACAAATGAATAACTTTTACTAAAAGTTGATATAAATTCCAAAGATGTAGACAACCCACATCTAAAGTGTGACCTTAAAATTAAGTAAAAGTACTAAGTGTGAATATGACAACCTAAGCCAAACCTTGCTAGGTCAAATACCAACAAAAAGGTAGGAAACAGTGCCACCAAGTGGCTTGACACTGTACCCACACATAGTGGGCTAATGCAAAAAGGACTAAATCAAAAGTGTCAAGGCAAGTATGATTCTTAAAATAAGAAGGGAACAACTATCTCATATACGATTTTAATTTGAGATAAGGTGCAATATTACAGCTTTCATTCAACCCGGAGGGTAGAAAGCGTTAAGCTTAAGTTGCCAAAGCAATTCATTTGTCTCAAGTATAAGAGCACTAGGTCCACCACGAGGATGAACAGGGAGGTGGTCAATCCCCATGAAAGAGAAAGCATGCCCAGGAAAAGAACAGATATGCTTGGCAAGGGCATTATCAAGTCTCTTATTCCTGATGGCATATAAGTGCTGATACAATCTGTCTTTAAGCCTTCTGTCCGTCTTTCCGACGTAGAATGCTGGACAGCATGTGCAAAAAGCAATATAAACTACTGTTTTCGTATCACAGGAAATACGATGATGTATAAAACATTTCCTTCCTTCAATACAAAACTACTACCTGTTTTAATATGTGAGCAGAAGTTACAGAAGCCGCAGGCAAAAGAACCATTAATTCTAGCACTACAGGTGCCATAAGGAGTCTGTAACAATTCTTTGATGTTTCTACCTCTTCTAAACACTACAACAGGTCTATCACCTAACTTCTCACCTACAGGTGCATTACTGGTGATAAAAAACCAGTTTTTAAACAAAATGTTCTGTATTGCATACGAGTTCACCCCAAATGTGGAAATGAAACTACAAGTAGAGGCCCTATGAGAGGCAGGTTCAATAGGAGACGTGGCATCGGAAAAGTTGCCAGAGGCACTAGATCTACGGATATGAGATATCGTATATGAGATAGTTGTTCCCTTCTTATTTTAAGAATCATACTTGCCTTGACACTTTTGATTTAGTCCTTATTGCATTCAGCCCACTATGTGTGGGTACAGTGTCAAGCCACTTGGTGGCACTGTTTCCTACCTTTTTGTTGGTATTTGACCTAGCAAGGTTTGGCTTAGGTTGTCATATTCACACTTAGTACTTTTACTTAATTTTAAGGTCACACTTTAGATGTGGGTTGTCTACATCTTTGGAATTTATATCAATTTTTAGTAAAAAGTTATTCATTTGTTTTATTATGTCGTTCCCCCTTTTAAAATAATGTATACTTGGGAATGACTATTTAGCATTTTGCTTTTAAATGTACATATGATTTTGTGACACTTTTTCTTGTGTATTTTTATTTCTTAGGAAATATACTGAATTTTACTTGGGTTTGACTGTGTCAAAATATTGTGTCTTTTGTATTGTCACAGTCTTTTAACTACATCAACAGTTCAGCATGTATTTAAACTATGCCTGAGGCTTTTGCATTTTACTTCTTCAGTTTAATGCAGGCATCTTGTTGCATAATTTGTGGTTAATTGATAGCAGTTGACTTCAATTAACTTTCAGTATTTAACTGCTTGTGTTTGGTTGCCTTTGTATCCTCTGAAGAAGCCACCATATGTGTGTGGCAGCTGTGATTTTCTGTTTTAATAAATTGCGTCTAGGACTGTGAGGGCTTCTGCCTTGTTCTTTGGTTTCCTTGCTTTCAGACGTTTGTGGATTTTTCGAAGTGTTTACCAGTTTCTTTTGTGGAACCTTTGACATGGAGAGCCCAGCAAGCCAAGTGATTCAAGATACATCAAATGGGGACACTATTGGTATGCCTAACCTGCTGTTTTCGCTGTCGCAGAAAATTGATGCGCTCAATGAGCTTTAATGCATTTGAAAGCTCTTTATCTTCGCGACATGGTGAACCTTCAATTCTGAGACTTTCTATGAATGGGCACTGTAATGTTCCTGATTCTCAGGCATCGATATCAGCTGCACAACCTCCTAGGGCTGTTTCACCTGTAATTCAAACTTCTGGGGGCGTTGCTGATGCTGCTTTCCTATTGAAAGTAATGGTAACCAGCGTCCTCTTACCGACCGGGCAGAACGGACGAAGCACTTATCGGTGGAGCCACCATATCGAATGGATTGCCAATACAGGTGACTTTTCACTTTTGTTAAACCTTTTAATGATGCACGTGCAGGACCGCTCTGCTTCTGCCACTGCTGCTGTTTCTCTGGCAGACAAACTGAAACTTTTGGATTCAAAAACACTTAAACTCAGGAAAATGCAGCTGAAACTGTTATTTTAAACAATGCCTAAGTGAAGGCATTGTTCAAGGGACTTAGGTGTAATTTTGCACCATCTGGCTTGATTAATAACGATGCTTTCCTAATTGACTTAAAGACACTTTTCCAGTCGCAGGGTTTACACCTTCTTGAGTTGTTAGTTAAACACTATTCTATTTGTATATCTGATTTGACTAAAGAGGTTTGTTTGCTTGATGAAATCAGGTTGAATAATGCTTTTTCACAATTAAAATATGATCATTCACGGATTTTTTCCAGCATTGACACCTACATGGTCAAATTGAAAACAAACAAAGCCAAAAAATTACACAGGGATAGGTCATCCTATTCTAAAGATATGGCCTTCCCTAATTTACGTGTACAAATTGAGGGTAGTTTTGGGGTTAATCCATCTGAGTTACCTGAGACTGTTAGAGTAACTGGTCCTGGGTTTGTGGATAGTCAAGATGTACCAACACAAAATGACCAACCTTTACGTAGGAGTAACCGCAATAAAAATAGACAGGATACCAGTAGGGGGTCGAATGAAACGATACCTGCTGCTGGGTATGAAGGACCCCAAAATACCAGCAATAATTTTTAGGAACAGGAACAACAGGGGAGAGGGGAATGCGAATTGGAACAACTAAACACAAACCCCCTCTACACTCTGAACACTCCTGTCAAGGTTGTTAAGAATATGAAAGGTGATTTTACAATTTATAATTTTTCACACCTTACCCTTGAACCAGAAATTGTCGAACTGTTAGCCTTGGGTAATACTTTTGTACCTTCTATCAAATGCGACTTGGCCAGGGTGTTATTGGATTTAAAATGTTATGCGTAAACTAAATTTGAAACTTCTGTTTAACTTTTCCACAGACTCCTGGTCTCAAGCTGAAACTGCCTAGTACTTTCAACCCGCCTCCACGTGGTCCTAAAAATGTTTGAGAGTGCCTGTGAGTTGGATATCAGGTTTTTATTGAAGCGGCCTTGTGTTGGTACTAGCCGCTTCAATATTTCCAGGACCAACTTGAAGCATTACGTGACCTCCGCAATGTCGGGTCAGGATCATCAAGCCTGATAAAGGTGGCGGTTTGGCCATCTTGAGCAGGCTGACTATGTAGAAAGAATGCACAGGGTCCTTGATTCTGACTCATATGAAATCTCATCTGTCAACGAGATGAATATCAGTGCCAGTAGGATTAGGGGTTACCTGAGGGATTTTTTCATCAACGGCAGAATAGATGAGGAGACATATAAATATATAGACATTTTCACGCCAAGACCCTGTCATGTTTGGAATCCCCAAGATTCACAAAACCTTGGGGATCCACCTATGAGGGCACTGATAGATGGTAGGCTTTCCTCACCTACCCTTGTTCAAAATTGTGGATATTTTATTGAACCAGTATGTTGACAGTGTACCTACTATTTGTAAAGACTCATGGTCTTTCTTTCTGACCTAAATGGGCTTGAGTTGGATATGGATGTTAACTTTTGACCATAGATGTGGTCGATCTTTATACATCCATACCACACCAGGAGGCCATTGTGTGGATTGACTTGCTTTTGCGTGAGCTTCAGGCTCCTATTAATGTCATTAATAATGTTACTGAGTTGCTTAACATCATTTTGTCATCAAATTATTTCCTGTTTGAAAAGACATTTACATTCAAAAGAGGGTTGCCATGGGCTCACCATGTGGGGCAGCCGTAGCCAACCTTTTTATGTCCTATTGGGAAAGAAATTTTGTTTTAAACAACCCAGAGTGGAATGGTAAACTTTTCTACTATACTCGTTACCTTGATGACATTTTATTCTTTTTAGGGTGATCATTTAACAGCACAGAGTTTTGTCGATTACATCAATAGTACAACACCGTTTCTTAAATTCACTTTTCAGTTTGATGGTGTTAGTATGAATTACCTTGATGTAAAACTGACTAGGGACGGTATTACAGGAAGGTTAATTTCCACAATTTACAGGAAAGATACATACGTGAATTCCTTCCTTCATTATACCAGTTCTCACCCCTTTAAACTTAGAAAAGCAATAGTCAAAGGGCAGCTTGTGAGGGCCGTGAGAATTTGTAGTCAATTGTCAGACTTTAACGTTGAATGTCAATTTTTGACAAATCTCTTTGTCAACCGTGGCTATCCAGCTACTCTTGTGTCTGAACTAATAGAAGAGGTCTTGAATAAAAGAAATAGTGGGTTTTACAGACCTCTCTTGCTTCAAGAAGAGTTGCCTTGCACTGTGGCGGTCCGTAGATCTAGTGCCTCTGGCAACTTTTCCGATGCCACGTCTCCTATTGAACCTGCTTCTCATAGGGCCTCTACTTGTAGTTTCATTTCCACATTTGGGGTGAACTCGTATGCAATACAGAACATTTTGTTTAAAAACTGTTTTTTTATCACCAGTAATGCACCTGTAGGTGAGAAGTTAGGTGATAGACCTGTTGTAGTGTTTAGAAGAGGTAGAAACATCAAAGAATTGTTACAGACTCCTTATGGCACCTGTAGTGCTAGAATTAATGGTTCTTTGCCTGCGGCTTCTGTAACTTCTGCTCACATATTAAAACAGGTAGTAGTTTTGTATTGAAGGAAGGAAATATTTTATACATCATCGTATTTCCTGTGATACGAAAACAGTAGTTTATATTGCTTTTGCACATGCTGTCCAGCATTCTCGTCGGAAAGACGGACAGAAGGCTTAAAGACAGATTGTATCAGCACTTATATGCCATCAGGAATAAGAGACTTGATAATGCCCTTGCCAAGCATATCTGTTCTTTCCTGGGCATGCTTTCTCTTCATGGGGATTGACCACCTCCCTGTTCATCCTCGTGGTGGACCTAGTGCTCTTATACTTGAGACAAATGAATTGCTTTGGCAACTTAAGCTTAACGCTTTCTACCCTCCGGGGTTGAATGAAAGCTGTAATATTGCACCTTATCTCAAATTAAAATCGTATATGAGATAGTTGTTCCCTTCTTATTTTAAGAATCATACTTGCCTTGACACTTTTGATTTAGTCCTTTT
Source organism: Protopterus annectens (assembly GCF_019279795.1). NCBI lineage: Eukaryota > Metazoa > Chordata > Ceratodontiformes > Protopteridae > Protopterus > Protopterus annectens. The sequence goes on along the minus strand of NC_056726.1, from coordinate 645,832,064 downwards.
TGCATTCAGCCCACTATGTGTGGGTACAGTGTCAAGCCACTTGGTGGCACTGTTTCCTACCTTTTTGTTGGTATTTGACCTAGCAAGGTTTGGCTTAGGTTGTCATATTCACACTTAGTACTTTTACTTAATTTTAAGGTCACACTTTAGATGTGGGTTGTCTACATCTTTGGAATTTATATCAATTTTTAGTAAAAAGTTATTCATTTGTTTTATTATGTCGTTCCCCCTTTTAAAATAATGTATACTTGGGAATGACTATTTAGCATTTTGCTTTTTAAATGTACATATGATTTTGTGACACTTTTTTCTTGTGTATTTTTATTTCTTAGGAAATATACTGAATTTTACTTGGGTTTGACTGTGTCAAAATATTGTGTCTTTTTGTATTGTCACAGTCTTTTAACTACATCAACAGTTCAGCATGTATTTAAACTATGCCTGAGGCTTTTTGCATTTTACTTCTTCAGTTTAATGCAGGCATCTTGTTGCATAATTTGTGGTTAATTGATAGCAGTTGACTTCAATTCACTTTCAGTATTTAACTGCTTGTGTTTGGTTGCCTTTGCATCCTCTGAAGAAGCCACCATATGTGTGTGGCGAAAACGCTGTGATTTTCTGTTTTAATAAATTGCGTTTAGGACTGTGAGGGCTTCTGCCTTGTTCTTTGGTTTCCTTGCTTTCAGACGTTTGTGGATTTTTTCAAGTGTTTACCTACTTCTAGAGTATAGTAAGTCCATCACCAAGTTACAACCACAACTTCAAACACGTTTTTCAAAATTATGCCACTGGGCAGATAAAAAACGTATTATCAAACCAAAGAAGACAACTGTAATGCTATTTTCCACCCTGCATAAAAAAGCAAGCCTACAACACATCTTACTCAAAGAAAGACAAAACATCATTATATATTTTGTTAACAAATGTAAATATTTAGGCATCACATTTGATGCCTCACTTACATGTATAGCCTACATAGACAATATCACCAATGAAGTACTCTCACAAATAAAACTTTTTTATAAGAGTTCACACCTGCCACCCCCTAAAGCCAAATTAGCTATTAAGAATGTCCTACTACCCAAACTCGAGTAATACCCCCAGTTTATTAACATTTTCTCTCTTCTTACAATACCCATAGACTAAAAGCTGTAGAGAATAATCTCTTCAGATTTGCTCCTCTTGCTGAATCACATACACATCAATGTAACCTCATAAAAGGTGTTAACTGGCTCTCCATAACAGATAGGGCTACCTTCCTCTGCGGCTGTCTTATCTTCTAAATTCTAAGACTAGGGTATTTTCCATCTCTTATATTCAAGCTAGTACTCGGGGAACATTCTTGCCCACTAGGAGAGCATACTGATGATGGAATCCTTCTCATCTGCCCTTTTATTTTTTCAAAATACAATAGGTGAAAAATCCTTCTCAATGTTAAGATCATAGAAATCCAAACAGATAAAACAGGCAGCACTCAAGTTGCTTTGTTTTATTCAACTAAAATTAAAAAACACTAACCATTCAAAAAAAGTAGAAATTATTAAGCGCTTTCATCCCAATCAATGAGACTTCATCAGAATAACTGTATACATTACTTCCTTCCTTTTATACCCTTTACTCCGCTCATCTTATTAAGTTAAGCAGCATTACCCTATGACAAAAATATAATGTATTGAATTAAAGACATATGCATTATAATAACTGTTAAATAAAGCTCTAAACATATATTTTTTAAACAAACTGTTGAATAAAAACAAACAATTAATATATTTAACATAAGATGCACCAAAGCATAAAACACTGTGTTAAGAAGCTACAGTTGAGTACACTTACCATAAATGTAGATGTTCGAGTGCCTTTACTGTTGCAGTCATCATATTTGGGTTATTCCTGCCAGGGTAGCCCTTGGCTGACCTGAATACCAGAGACTTAGAATTTCTGCGTCGGTTGCTGTCGCTTGAGGACTGAAGTCAGGTTGTCAGTGGTACAAAGGAAGGCAGCCGATGCCATTACATCAGTTTTTCTTGCCCTAACCGGTCAGGAGCCCCCAAAACAGGAGGCCAGGGTCTGGTGGCAGAATCCCACCAGTGGAAAATAAATACCAATATGTCCCTTGTAAGGAAAGAAGAAGAACAAGGAAGAAAGGTAACAAAAAGAAAAAAGGGGGAAGGAGGGAGGGAAACCAGGACTGCAACAGTGAAGACACTTGAACATCTTAGCCATTTTGGGCTAATTTCTATCTCTTTCATTTCCCTGCTATAAATACCGCATTTGCCCGGTTTTGCGCACCAGGCAGCACCGTTTAGCTAGGGTAAAACTATTCCTGGCTCCACAAAGTCTCCTCTTCAATTTTTCCCTTGGAACTAGACAAACTTTCAACTTAAGCACTCAAGCCATTAATTTCTCAGCCCGGCAGTTGGTCAAAACTCATAGCAAGCACTTACAAACCCTAGCACTAGACCCTCCTGTACTGTACAGAAGGACAAGGCTCTCTATTCGACCATACCAGACATCCAGTAAAACAGTTCACTGTACTTATCCAGGCATGTCCAAAGGGCAGTTTCAGATGTGCTCTCTAGTCCAACTGGTGAATCTGGGCATTTCGAGGCAATGTTACAACTGCCTCATGTACACAGACAACCCCCTCTCCTCCTACCACCAAACACTAATACATGCAAGAGATGCAGTTATACAGCCAAACTAGAGGCTAAGCTCTCTCAACCCAAGACTGGATCAGACAGTGAAGAGGAGAAGGGAAATACTTTCATCACACCACCAGTCTCACATAGACCCATTAAACCAGTACTGACAAAAAACACACATAAATACATGAAAACATACTCAGAGGCTCTAAATAAAAATCTGCAAAAGCAACACAGACCTCCAAAGCAGACATCCAAGCAAGAGACATGGAAGAGCTCTTTGATCACATAGCCCTGGCTGGTATGACCCTGAGTAGTATCCTGCCCTCACCAAGAATGATACCACGGTATAAAGAAAAAATTCTTGATTTCAACAACTGGCTAAGTTTCTTGTGTCCTTCAAAGGGGATCCACTGTCTGTTTGCCTGGGATGACATGCTCGATAAGCCACACTGCTTCACTAGAGATGGCTTGCACCTGTCACCCTTAGGCTTTCGAATACTGGCCAAGGCTCTTGCCACCCCCATAGTGCCTTTTTTAGGCAAGGTGCAAAAGACAAACCCACAGCCATAAATGGCACAAGTAACAAAAAAAACGAGGGTAATGCTACTCAATGCCAGAAGTCTAAACCTCAAAATGCACGCACTCGAGGCACTCCTCAGTACAGAGAAAATCGATACATGTGCAGTAACAGAAACCTGGTTTAAGGCTCCAGAGAGCACCCCAGCACTACCAGGCTACAACTCATACCATACATTTCGGCTACAGAACCAGAACTGAAATACAAAAGGTGGGTGGGGGGGCATATCCATATTAATCAAGGATACCCACACCTCCAGGTTAGTGGCACAGCACGATGCTTCAGAGATCATTCACGTGCAACTAACAATGGGCAAAACTGCAATTCAAATTGTAGCTTGCTACAGATCACCCACCACGTCCCAGGACCCCCATTCCGCGTTTCTGGAAACACTGGGAAACATAAAGGTCCTACCAAACACCCTGATATTGGGTGATTTCAATTACCCAAACATTAACTGGGAGAACTACTCAAGTACTAACTCCCCTTGCCCAACATTTCCTAGAATTTATAAACTCAAACACCCTGGTTCAACTGGTTAGCACTCCCACCAGAGGTGACAACATATTGGGCCTGGTCATCACCAACATGTACGACTGGTGTTCCACACTGGAGGTCAGCCCCCCACTGGTTAGATCTGACCATAAACAAATCACTTTGGATATCCATATTCCGCCCCACCCCCGGACAAGGAAACCACTGTGAAAAACTTTTCAAAGGCAAACTTCACGTTACTTAAGACCGAGGTGGAAAGTTTCAAAGCCCCCATGCTGAAGGATAACACTGTCCAAACTGCAAAATCCTTTACTAATGTATTCTACGGGCACCTACAAGAATGCATGGACCGTGCCATCCCAAGCAAAACCAAGACTCACTCCTCCAAGAAAAGCAAACCAGTCTGGTGGACTCCTGCCATAAACAAGCTATACAATAGAAGGAAGAAACTAGTACAGAAAAGAGTAAAATCCCAAGAAGGAAAGACATCCCTGATCAGCATCAGCAAGAAACTATGATCCGTCATAAAATCATCCAAGGCGAGCTTCGAAAGAAAAATTGCCAAGGACTCCAAAGATAACCACAAGGCATTCTTTAGCTATGTTAAGAATCTAAGTGGCAATGCTCAGATCTGCTCGGAGTTAGTGCAGAATGGCACAAAATACACTGAACTGACCGATATCTCCAACATCCTGGCAGACAGTTTCAGCGCAAACTTCACCCCCCTCACCCCCAAAAGGGCCCATAACCATACCAGAAGAATGTAGAGTCCCTGAAATCACAGACACTCAGGTTAAAACAGCCCTCTCCAAAGCCAAAAACACAGCATCAATGGGACCGGACGGTGTCCCAGGCTGCGTCCTACACGAGCTCAAAGACGAACTAACCCCTCACCTAAACACACTGTTCAAACTCAGCCTATCCACAGGCTACGTACCCATAGAGTGGTGCACAGCAACGGTTATTCCACTCCACAAAGGTGGAGCCACAACAGACCCCAGGAACTATTGCCCTATAAGATTGAATAGCTTGGTCTGCAAGGCTATGGAGCACATCATCATGGAACTCATTAACAGAGACACTGGGAAACTCCAAACACCGGACCCTACCCATTTCAGCTTTGTTAAAGGCAGATCAAGCCTCCTAAACCTGGTGGATTCTTTGAGACAGTTACCAAGGCTATAGACGAGGGAAAGGTGGTACACACAGTCTACCTAGACCTCGCAAAGGCCTTCAACAACATTCCCCATTCTGGTATTACAGACAAGCTCACCAGCCTGAACATAAACCCCTATGTCACAAGATGGGTTGCCAACTGGCTCACAGACAGAACCCACATAGTGAGAGTTGCGAGAGCTAGGTCCGAATCTAAACCGGTTACAAGTGGCATTCCCTGGTGCTCAGTCCTAGGACTCCTCCTGTTCGGCATATACTTCTCAGCAGTACAGGCAAGCACAGGAGGACTATGGCTGACCAAGTTCACAGACATCTGCAAACTAGGGGTTATAACTGACTCTCCAGCTGACACAGACATCCTCCAAAAGTGTCTCACTGAGACAGATACCTGGTGTCAAAATCATGGCCTCAAGCTAAATGCCAAAAAGTGCATAGCCATCCCCTTACCACATAGGTGGCAGTCCCCTAAATACGGAAGATGTAATAAGGGATCTGGGGACCCAAGTAGATAGTAATCTCACCTCTGATAATCACATTGCCAAAGTGGTTAGAAAATCCTTCTACGTGGCCCACCTAATCACAAAGGGGTTCGCATCCAGATCAAGAGAGGTTATTGTACCCCTCTACTCATCACTCATTAGACCCATCATAGAGTACAACGCCCCATTTGGGATGTACCTTACAAGACACCTGCAACAGCTGGAAAGACCACAGAAGTACCTCACCAAGAGGATCACTGGCCTCAAACAGATGCCCTATGCAGCTTGACTGAAGAAGCTCTAGCTGTACTCAGTTGCATACCGCCTACTCAGAGGTGATCTCTGCCTGACATACAAGGCCATGTCCAACCCAGAATTGATGGACATGCTCCACCTAAAGAAAACCTTATCCCCTCGAGCCACATACTCTAGGGATCTAAACTTCACCACAACAATAAATAGGACGTGCTGGAGGGATAGATTCCTGTCCCAGAGACTTCCCATGCTTTGGAACAAGATTCCAGTCTACATTAGGCAGAGCTCCTCGCTAACACTCTTCAAAAGAAACCTTGATGATTGGATGGGAAAAGGAAAGTTTACCCCGGGGATCACTTCAGTGGCTCTGCTGGACAGAGGCACAGGGAACTAATCTATGGGGGCGGTGAAAGCCAACTCATTCTGGCTAGGCTTATAAATGTCTTTGGGCAGATAGCTTAGTACCTACATATGAGCCTATCTACATTTATGGTAAGTGTACACAACTGTACTATGTTCTTCATGTTTCACTGTTGCAGTCATCACATTTGGGTAGATTCCCAAAGCTTAGGAAATGGGTGGGGGCAGTCAAGCAAGCTAGGGGCTGGCTAGCATGCCCTGCAAGACTGCAGAGGCAAAAACCTGACCTGGATTTGGAAAAGAGAGGCAGTTGGTAATGTTTGGTAAAGGTATGAACAGATGTCCAGGTGGCAGGCTCCAGGATGTCCCTGGTGGGGACTCCTCTGAGGAAAGCTGCAGAAGTAGGGGCTGCTCTAGTGGAGTGTGTCCTGACCCCCTGGGGGAGGATTACCATGCTGTTTGTAGCAGAAACTGATGCAGTGTGCTATCCATTTGGAAATGGTTTACTTGGAGATGGCTTTGCCCTCTGCCCCTGAAGCAAAGCTAACCAGCAGTTGATCAGACTTTTTGAAGTGAAGCGCAGACAACTGAAAGTGTTGCGATCCTGCCCTGAAGAGAAGATATTTTCTGCAGGACTCCCTGATGGGAATGTGGAGGTAGGCCTCTTTTAGGTCCAAGGTGGCTAGCCAAGCGTCCTTGGAGAGCATGGGTAGCAGCTGCTGGAGGGTGAACATTTTGAATTTTATTATGACCAGGAAGGTGCTTAGAATGGATAGATCAAGGATGGGGTACCAGGAGCCTTCTTTTCTGGGTACCAGAAAAAGTCTGGAGTAGAAGCCTTGGCCTATCTGCTCCGCAGGAATGTGTTCTACCGCTCCCAAGGAAAGCAGGATATGGATTTGCTTTTGAGCCTCTGCCCACTGATTTGGTAGTAGATCTGGGAATCCTTTTGGGGTTGGAAGGGTGTGGAAGGAGAATTTGTACCCCTGAGACACAATGTTCAGAATCCATTGGTACTTGGTAATGGTGGCCCAAGTGCTCGAGTGAAAGGAGAGTTTTCCTCCTAGGGGTATGTGATGGTGGGCAGAGGCAAGGTCGGGAGGGGCTGAGTCATTGTGAGTTCTTATCATAAGGGGGTGGCTTAAAACTCCCTGGTTTTGAAGTGGAGGCAGTCCACTGCTTAGATCTCTGCAACCCCTGGGACTGCTGTCTTCGAGGTCTGTTTCCAAGGGGCCTAGGCTGGCCCTGTTTACTAGCTGCGGGAAAGGACCAGTGCTTGGAAGGGAAATTCCTGCTGAACCTAGGGGGCTGTACCTGTAAGAAATCTTTAACAGTCTGGATAGATTTTGCTTTTTCTTCCATCTTTTTAAAAACCTCTTCTGCTTTGGTACCGAATAAGTTATCTTTGTGTAAGGGTGCATTCAACAATTTTGATTTGACATGGTCTGACAGGGGTTGTTCTTTAAGCCATGCATGTCTTCTAATGACAGATCCAGTGACTGCTGCCTTGCAAGAAGCTTCCAGGGCATCAAAACCGCAGTGCAAAGTGTGTTTAGTTACTTGACCAGCAGAGTGCATTAACTCTTGTAAATCTTTATATTCTGCCCATGCAAGAAAGGAGGACATTTTTTGTTTAAGGAGTTCCCAAAGTATGTTGCTGCTATTTAAGCAAATGAAATTGATAATTTAGTGCCCTGATAGCAAGAGTAGCTTGGTGTATACTTTTTTACCCCCATCTGTCCAGTGCTCTGGAATCCCTGTCTGATGGGGTGGGATTCTTCGCTGAAGTAGCTTTAACCCCTTTTGGGCTTTGAGTAATGACCTCAGGGTCCGCTGTTGGGTTTTTAAAAAGATATTTGTGAGAGTCAGGGACTCTGTAGTACCTGTCAGGTTTTCTGGTAGAAGGAGGGAGGGCGTCTGGAGTCAAGTTGGATTCAAGGAAGACATCATCCACCACATTTAGGACTGGGGGGAAGGCTAAGGGCCTCTGCTGTGGAAGGTCCAGGAACTCTCTGAGTCTCTTTTTAGACTGTGGGTAGTCTTGACTCTCCCATTTGAAATGCTCCCTTAAAGTATGCAGGGTTTCCCCAGAGGAAAAATCCTCTGGGGAAGAGGCTGAAGGAATAGATTCCTCTGCATCAGAATCCTCATATGTAGAGAGGGGCTGCATGTCTTCATAGTCAGATGCATCGGATTCATCGGACTCTTGTTCAGACAAAACTACTGGAGACAGATCTCTTTTTCTTTTTGAGGGAGTGGCTTAGCTTCCCCTAATCAGCATGATAAGGTCCTCTGCCATTTTAAGCATTTGTGACTGAGGCAAGGGAGCAGGCGCCAGAGAATGGCTGGTAGTTTCTTGGGAGTGGTTTGACACCTGGGCCTAAGGAACTCTGTTGTTTTAGAAAGAACTGTAGCCGTGAAAGAAGGCATCGGTTTATGTCTGGATTCGGTGTTGTGAAGGACTTCCTCGGAAGCTGGTGCCTGCACAGAGGCTCCGGACCCATCCAAGGTAGAGACGACCGCAGGATCCTTAGACGAAAAAGAGTTCTGCGGCACACCGGACTCCAAAGGGGTCTTGGTAGCGGCCTGCCAATTAACTGAAGCAGGCATCAGGGGCTGCGAAAGTGCCTCACTGAATTCAGGAGGACTGATGACCAGCTTGGTGGTAGCGTCGTCGGTAGGTCTGGTCCTGTGCAGTCTGTGTCTGTCTTTATCTTTAAGGTTTTGGCTTACTGAAGCCATATTGGAATTCAGGGGCTGTAATCGGAAATATCTGGCTACAATAAGGGCCCGAAGATTAATAGTTCTGGTGTTAAACAAAGCACAGAACCGACAATGAGCAACGACATGGTCTGGGCCTAGACAAGTGACGCAGTAAGAGTGGAAGTCCTGGTGTGGTATTTGCTTTCCACAGGTGAGACAATTATTAACTTTTTCTGACATCAGTTAGTGCAAAAAAAAAAGGATCCCCAATGGGGTACTTAGGTTTTGAAGACTTCAACTTCAATTCGGAAACGAAACTCAGGTAGCATCCGACCGGCACTCGTGCGAACTGCTTCTTCTTCAGGCTTCACTGCAAGAAAGACTGGTGTAAGCCGTCGGCTGCCTTCCTGTATACCACTGATGATCTGATGTTATCCCTGAAGTGACAGCAACCAACGCAGAAATACTAAGTCTCTGGTATTCAGGCCGGCCGAGGGCTTCTCTGGCAGGGATAACCCAAATGTGATGACTGCAACAGTGAAACACGAAGAACATCAGCATACCTATACTGTAAATCCCAATAATAAGTCCAGAATAGTTGACAAATAGAAAATTTTATGATCCAAAAAATTAAAAAGCTTTACAATGTTACCTTCCATTTTAAAATGCTGCTAATAGATACCATTTCATTCAAACTATGTTTACCGACAGTACTGGTTTTCAGTTGCCATTTAAGTTCTTTAACTTCAAGCCAATCTTTCCATGGCCCTCTTTTTCATCCATTATTACATTATCTACTATATAAAATTTAAACAAGTCCATTATTATTTTTAATATGTTTAAAGGGCAGATTTCATTTGTCTCCTTTATTTATATCATAAAAATGCTAAGAACAGATCCAAACAGGAGTCACCACACAGAAAAGTAGGATAAAAACGTTCTTTATTCTTCCATAAAACCACACAAGCGCTTTCACGTAGATAAACTACGCTTCATCAGGTGTAAATAATGAAAACAAATAAACTGTTTTTATACATAGCTTTTTAGCGGGAACTCAAAACGCCAAGTTTCAATTAATTACTAATTAGAACAGTTTATGTTGTAATTAAAGCGGCAATGACCCAAGTCTGAAAAACTTGTAGATATTATTTCTCAAAAATCATTTAACACCAAATTTTCAATGGTTCTTGGATATAATGCATCAAGCAAATATCGCTCAACTAAAACATACTGAAAAACATACTGAAAACCTTGTAACCCTAAGCCAATTTTGTTCGAATAAATTAAAGACAAACCATACTGCCTTGCAACTTACTGAGCACATACTCATAGTACAACGGCTCTACTTGTTTACATAATACAGGGTTATAACATCCAACTCATAAAGATGTGGACCAGAGTCCGTATATAAAATAACATAAGATGCCAGATACATAATTCCACATTCGGAACCAAATGACACTACGAAAGCAAGCGGAAACACCGCTTAATAATGCATCCTACAAAACTGCATCCAATGCTGTCACAGACATAAAATAATACGAGACGAGTGCGCCATTTCGGACAATAGCACTAAATAAATGTTGTCAAGATCTCCCAACAAATAATTAATGAAGTATATACATACATAAACAATCACCAGGTCTCAGATATTCAGACATACATCTCATCAAGCAACATCGCTGATTAAAAATAGTCCGAACAACCAATAAGCTCTCGTGACTGATGATAAATAAAAATGATTGTAAGAATGTCAATAGATATAAAAACTACAGCAAAAAATATATGTGAGAGAGTCGACGCTCTTCACCATATGAGGCGCTGCTCACACATTCCAACAGCTGTCAAAAATTCCATCAAAGCTACCAAAAAACAAAAGTATAGCCATTCATTTCTTCCGGTGACCAAAATCAGCTACATACTCCTCTGATGTCATCCAAACATCCACCGTTGTTACCGGTGACTCTATAATAAAAAATAGCCATAGAAATATGTTGCAATGAGCTGTAGCCATGATCAAACTTATCAGGGGAGAAATATAGACACTATTAAACCACTCGGAGTTTCAAAACTCAGCGCAAACTACCAGAACAAGTGGATGATAAATGTTTAAGTGCCAAATGTGCACAGATTTCATCATATATTAATGTGGACAACAGCTGAACACAAAAAACCATATTGGTGTTGTCAAATCATAACAAAATCTCATAAAATATGGACAAAACACTAAGTCCATTAAAACCAACCTCACTAGTAAAAAATCCATTATTACATTATCTACTATATAAAATTTAAACAAGTCCATTATTATTTTTAATATGTTTAAAGGGCGGATTTCATTTGTCTCCTTTATTTATATCATAAAAATGCTGATAAATTCTTACTTTTAAAGCTTTCTCAGTTTTTTCTATATAAAAACTGGGGCAGTTTATATACTGGACAACATACACAACTTGTTTGCTTAAACAAAGCTACTTACTTGTAATATATAATAAAGGTTGAACACCTCACCATATTCCTCAATAAAGAATTAACTTTCTTCCAAGATCCTGTGACACTAGTTGCAGTGCCCACAGGTTCTCATACCTGGAGAAGTGCTAACCTCTTATAACTCTCAAGGAGGTTTTTAAAACATATAACCTTTTTGTAGATAACCCTAGGTGCCTCTACTAGTTGTTGAGTTAAGTCATTGTCAATGGAAAAAATGCCCCAGTTCCTAAAAATCACTTCCTTAACAGCCTGAAAGTTCAAACTGAAAGTCAAATTTAAAATGAAAAAAGGGCACTTGGAGGCACACAATTAAAGGAGACACTACTTCCGAAGTTATAAAAACAATCATTTTTATAAAGGATTGTTTTTATAACTTTTTAATTTCGGTAGTTTCAACACTACACATAATTTAACATTCTCCTCTTAAAAACACATCCTGGCTAAACACACCATCTGCCCTTTAACCAAGACTTTCTTTTGAAAAATGGGTGCCAGCTGATAAGATACAACAAAGAATTTGAATATATAGGTTTTCTAAAAATAGTTGATTCAACTTTGTTTAATTCTCTATTTTTAAAAATGAACACATTTAAATAATTCATCTCATCACAAGCATAATTCATGGTGAATCTTAAGAAAATCAGTTGTTCCACTTATATAAGAAAAAAAATCATTTAATCTACCCACTGTATCATCCCAAAATATGATATCATCCAAAACCCGGCCATATAATGATCAAGATGTCTTAAAAGGAGAATTGAATACATAATTGCGTTCCCAAAAGGCTACCACTAAAGTAGTGAATATGAGGGCACATGCTGCACCTGTTTTTTGTTGAAATAGTTGCCCCTCAAAATATATAAATTTGTTACTACATATATCATCAAACTTCTTAACACTATTATGTCCATATGGTCCAGTTGATTATTCATGCATAAAATTTCATAAAACCACTCTAAACATATTTCATGTGGAACAACAAAATACAGGTCCTTGATATCTACAGTCACAAAAATTAATTGGTCCTTATATAACGAATCAGTAATTCTAGTTAAAAAGTCCCATGAATCTTTATATAAGTGGTGAATATTCACCATATCCTTTTTAAGTTTCACATCTATAAATTTAGCCAAATAACTTGTTTTTGATGATTTAGCTTTAACTATGGGATGTAAAGGTGGATCATTCAAATCTTTGTGTATCTTAGGAATTCCAAAGATGCTGGTGGTTCAAAAAATCTAATTCCTATTTGGTAATTTGTTCGTGTCAAAAATCATATTGTAACATAACATCAGTCTTGTGGTAGGCTGTTTCTCTTGTCAACAGACACCTTCTCATAAGCATCTCTATATAAAATAGTAAACATTTTATCAATATGTTCGTCAGTGTTCATAACGAACAGGCCCCCACCTTTATCAGGTTTCATTAATCTAATTCTTCTGTCCTTGAGTAAATGATCTAACAGATGTTTTTCATCTGCAATAAGATTTAAATTTCTACAAATATTATTATTACATAAAACCTTCCTTGTATCATACTCACATATTTTTCAGAAAGATGGACTATAGGATGTAGAGGTGGGTTGAAATTACTTGGTCTAGTTAAACAAGAGGTTCTAAACTCAGTATTTGAAAAACAGAGACACAAAATCAGCTTCCTAGTGAATAATTTAAGCTCTATCAATACTTCTTCTACTTTAGCTCTACTAGCAGGTACAAATGTTAGGCCTTTTACAAATAAGTTTTCCCATTTGTTATTCACTGCTGCATTACTAAAATTAAAAAGTTTAAAATCACCATGGTCATTAATTACAATAGGTACACTGTCTAATGCCTGTACTGTGGTTCTCAGCTCACCCTACTGTTGTACTATTTGTAATTCTAATTTTAAGTTCCTCTCCCCTGTTGGTCCTCTCGTAATATATCTCCCCACCCTCCTGTTGTACGGTTTGTAATTCCAGTTCTAAGTTTCTCTCCCCTGTTGGTCCTCTCGTAATATATCTCCCCTCTCTGGATGTTCCTGTTCCTTCTCAATCTTAAGATCCTCTAACTGAAACCACATTTCTAAAGAAAGCAGAACATTCTTTACTATAAAAGAAATTAAAAAAAAAATAACTACACAAGCATCTCAGCAAAGAAAGCAAATGTAATTGCTTTATGATTAATAATTCTGACTTTCTTCATGTATTATATTTAGAAACTCATAATGTTATATACTGTAAAATATCTGTAAGTAACTGTTTTGTCCTGTGATAACTGCCTTGGTTAATTTATGATGTCCATGAATTCAATTGCCTATTTCTGTATGTTATCTGTTTGATGAGTCTCGGTCGTGGCTGAAAATGGTCAATTTGACCAGCCCACCTACCCAATAAACAAATAGTTAGCAAATACATAAATAAACAAACAGAAGTAGAAAGAGGGGTATTAACATGAAAAATAAATCGAAATTAAAGATGCAATGACATACCACAACACAGGGAAAACCTCTAGTAGGGAAGGAAGTCCAACAGAAGTGTGGAAAAAGAAAAAGTAGGAGATGATAAAAGTTTGACTAGTACTTTTTAACAATATTTTTCTGGGTGGAGACATTCCTTTGACTTAAGAAGCCTTTGTGGTGGTTGTACCAAAGAAGAGGAAAGATCATCTTGATCCTGGGACATACTGATCAATTTTAATTCTGAATCGTGACTACAAAGCATTTATGATGGTTATGACAAAGATATTGCTGAGAATAACAGACCTGGATCAGTGTGGGTTTAAAGAAGCCAAATATTTAACAATATTCATAGGTTCATGAGTGAATACAAGGCTAAGTGCCCTGAAGAGCCATTTTAGTCTGTGCCAATAACCTGAGGTCAGAATCAAGCCCTGTATCTTGTGTATAAGGTGAAGACCTTAACCATAATACCAAAACACCACTGTTATGATTTAAAAAGACGCATTGGGCAATAATAATATACTAAGGTTAATAGGTTTGGATGCTGAAAAAGCTTTTGACAGACTTAGTTGGAAATCTATGAAGAGATTTTTGAGGCATTTAGGTTTCCCCAGACCAAGGACAACATTAACATTTAACATCTACAGAGGAGTTCAAGCCAGGGGTGAATGTGGTGGTAAACTGTATACCGCTTTAAGCTTTATAAAAGGAACTAGGGAGGGGTGTCCACTTTCATCATTACTCTCTGATTTATATTTAGAGTCACTAGCCAGGGACATAAAACAATAAAACATAATTAGATATAAATGCAGAAATACTAATGAGGAAACAGTCCTTTTTACAGACAATACAATATTATATATTACCAGTCCAGAGCACAACATAAAATTATATTTTGTAAACTGAAATATTTTGAGAGTAGCTGGATATAAGGTAAATAAAACATAAGCAAATGCTATACTAATGAATTATGCTCCAACACAACTTAGTACAGAGCTTCCTCTGTTTTTTGGATAATGACAAGGTGAGATACATGGGAATTTGGATGAAATGGGATACCAAGCAAGCAGCTAAAGAAATGTTGAAAGAAACTAAAAGATTGTAAGTAAGATAAGACTATGGAAAATGAAAGGTATGTACTTATCACAATGCTAAATCTTTTCATTCATGTCAGTGTGATATAACACAATAACACATGGGTCCTCCAAAACCCGGACCACACCACAAAAGGAGGGGGGTGTATCCATATTCATAAAGGATACCCACACCTCCAGGTTGGTGGCAACGCACGAAGCTTCGGAAACCATCCAGGTGCAACTAACCATAGGCAAAACTGCTCTACAAATTGTAGCATGCTACAGGCCACCCTCTCAAACTCAGGAACCCCACACAGCCTTCCTGAAGACACTGGAGGGTATAAATGTATCTTCAAACACCATCATATTGGGTGACTTCAACTACCCGAATATAGACTGGGAACATTACTCAAGCCCTAACTTTCTAGCCCAACAGTTCCTGGAGTTCATAAATTCAAATGCCATGGAACAGCTAGTCACTGTTCCCACGAGAGGAGAAAATATACTAGATCTCATTGTCACAAACATGGGGACAAAATGCTCCACACGAAGTATATCCCTCATTGGTGAGATCTGATCATAAACTAATCTCACTGGAAATCCACATCCCGCCCCACCCCAAACAAAAAGACCATAGTGAAGAACTTCTCTAAAGCAAACTTCACACTACTCAAGACTGGTGTGAGTATCCTTCAAGGCCCCTGAGCCAGAGGAAACCACAACCCAAGCTGCGGAAGCCCTTACAAATGCCTTCTATGAACACCTCCAGGACTGCATGGATCAGGCAATCCCAAATAAAACCAAGACTCTTTCCACAAAGGGCAAACGTCCAGTCTGGTGGACCCCAGCCATTAACAAACTTTACAATAAGAGGAGAAAGCTATTACATGATAGAACAAAATCCATAAAGGAAGTCACCCCTGATCATTATTAGTAAAAATTACGAGCACTCATAAAATCAACTAAGGCCAATTTTGAGAGAAAAATTGCCATGGATTCAAAGGACAATCATAAGGCCTTTTTCAGCTATGTTAGGAACCTGGGTGGAAACTCCCAGATATGCTCAGAATTAGTCCAAAATGATACAAAAATCACTGAACCCACAGACATTGCCAACATACTGGCAGACAGGTTCAGTGCAAACTTCACCCCCTCTCCCCTAAAGGAGAGATAACTATCCCAGCCGAGTGTAGCCTCCCGGACATCTCAAATGCGCAGGTGAAAGCTGCTCTCTCTAAAGCTAAAAACACAGCATCAATGGGACCGGATGGTGTCCCGGCTGTGTGCTACGAGCTAAATGAGGAATTAACCCGCACATAAGGCAGCTGTTTAATCTCAGCCTTACCACAGGATACGTGCCCAAGGAGTGGCGACGGCAACTGTGGTCCCACTCCACAAAGGCGCCTCTACGGACCCTGGTAATTACCGCCCCATAAGCTTAACAAGTCTAGTCTGCAAAGCTATGGAGAGGATCATAATGGAGCTCATAAACAAAGATATAGGGGACTTGCAGACATTGGACCCGACCCAGTTTGGCTTTGTCAAGGGAAGATCATGCCTTTTGAACTTGGTCGACTTCTTGAAACAGTCACCAAGGCCATTGATGAGGGAAAGGCAGTCCATACAGCCTACCTTGACCTTGCAAAGGCTTCGACACAATACCCCACTCGGGTATTGTAGAAAAACTTACCAGCTTAAATGTAAACCCATATGTCACAAGATGGGTTGCAAACTGGCTTAAGGACAGAACCCACAGGGTTAGAGTTGCTGGCGCTGTGTCAGACTCCAAGCCGGTCACAAGTGGTGTCCCACAGGGCTCGGTCCTTGGCCCCCTATTGTTTGGCATCTACTTCTCAAAGTACAGGCCAGCATGGGAGGACTTTGGCTGACAAAGTTTGCAGACGACTGCAAACTGGGCGCCATAGTGGAAAGTGCATCGGACACGGATATCCTTCAGAAGGGACTCACGGAAACAGATAGCTGGTGCCAGAGCCATGGCCTGAAGTTAAACGCCAAAAAATGTATAGTCATACCCTTCGGGAAAAACAAGGTAACCCCAAGCTACCATATAGGTGGCAATCCACTAAGCACAGAAGAGGTTATCAGGGACCTGGGGACCCAGGTTGACAGTGGCCTTTCTTTTGACACTCACATTGCTAATGTGGTTAGAAAGACCTTCTACATTGCCCACCTGATCATGAAGGGATTCACATCCAGATCTAGTGAGGTCATTGTTCCCCTGTACTCTTCACTTATCAGACCAATGATCGAGTACAATGCCCCATTCGGGATGTATCTCACCCGACATCTGCAGCAATTGGAGAGACCCCAAAGTTCCTCACCAAAAGGATAAAGGGACTCCAAAATCTGTCATATGCTGCAAGATTGAAGAAACTCCAGCTCTATTCAGTCGCATACCGTCTGCTCAGAGGTGACATGTGCTTGACATACAAGGCCATGTCCAACCCGGAATTAATGGACATGCTCCACCTCAAAAATCCAAATCCACCAAAACCACTAGAGCAAGCGACTTAAACCTTAGCACAGATATAAATAGGACGTGCTGGAGGGATAGATTTATCACTCAGAGACTCCCTATGCTGTGGAATAAAATCCCGGTCCATGTGAGGCAGAGCACCTCGCTGACTCTGTTCAAGAGAAATCTAGACCTGTGGATGGGAGATCGTAGGTTTACCCCGGGAATCATCTCTGTGTCACTGCTGGACAGAGGCACAACAAACTAATGGGCACAGTATTTTTTCATATAAGGGGTGGCGTAAGCCACAAAAATTTGGGCTAGGCTTATAAATGCCTTAGGGCAGATAGCCTAGTATAAACCTATGAACCTATGAATCTAAATACTTGTCTGATCCAGTCCATCAACATCAGTGCCTCAGTCTGGAACACAAAACATTTCCCTCCAAGAATGCATCTGACCCTAAGCTACCTCAGATCTTGACTGATGCCTGAGAACTAAGAGTGGAACAGACTCAGAATAAAGCCGTAGGAAAAAGTGCAATCCTACAGGTCTTACTCAAGCAGGCCAGCAGATAGTGGGAAGGTTGTCATATCAGCAGGACATGAATGAAAGGATCTACTGTTGTGGCAAGTACGTAACTTTTTGTATCCTACTCATTTTGTCTGTCCAGTAACACAAATGGGTCCAAATCCCCATTTACAATTCTTTCTGGGTGGCCTCATGACAAGAGACCTGTTAGAATGGTACAGCCAAAGGAAGCTCTGTCAGTGAAGAGGCAGTCCAACCTGTAGCATGGACGACTAGGTAGCAGCATCACAAATATCACTGATCAAAGAGGATCTAAAGAAGACTGGGAAATAGCCATGGCTGTAGTAGAGTGAGCCTTGGCTTGGTTTGGTAAGCTGTTTTCTGGTTTGCCAAATGAAAGACACAGTCCTACAGCCACCTCAGAAGGGAACCTTTTGTCCCAGCTAACTGGGAGCAAAGGAAATAAAGAGTAGAAAATCTTTCATAAACAGGTTAGTTCTATGAAGGTAAAAATGTAACTGTACATGTATGTCTAGAGTATGCAAAATGTATTCTCCCTTATTGGTATAACTTGGAAAGGAAACAGGCAAATGAACAGGTTGAGACATATTTGACTCAGTAGTAACTTCTGGAACAAAGGAAGGATTTGTCCTGAGATGCATACATTCTTTGTAAAAAATGATACAGGGAGAGGAAGAAGATAAGGGCTGCAGTTCTGATATTCTCTTGGATGAAGAATGGCTACCGAAAACAGTGACTCTCAGGACAGGAGCTTCAGCTGGGCAGTGAAAGCTGGCTCAAATGGTGGTTTTGTCAGGGCTTTCAACACCAATTTCAGATACCAATAATGTACAAGATTATCAATAGGAGGCTTGAGGAGGAAGACCCCTTTCATGAAGGCTTAACAGACCTTATATGAGGCAAGACAATAGTCTTCAAAGCCAACATAGCTGCTAGTTGCACCTTAATAGTTCAGAAACTGGAACTTCCCTGAAAAAATAATTTGCAAACATTGGAGAATGTCAGATACCAGTGCACAAAAGGGATCAATTTCTGGACTATCCACCCATACAGCAAAGCACTTCTATTTACTTCAAAAGATTTTGCAAGTGGAATCCTGGGAAGCCATACATATTCTGACCACTTTGATGAGATGATGATTTCAGGCCATCACTTGAACCAGACAAAACAAGTAGTTAACTTTAGGAGCAGCTGTCCGGGTGAGATTGCTAGGTCTGTGATGGGATCCAGAAGCCAGGGGGACTTCAGATGATAAGGTTTCAGAAGAGGGAACCCAATCTGTCTGGGCCAGAAGGGGACTATGAGGATGACAGTTGCCTTGCAACTAACTGCTTTCTGAATGAATCTGGGAATTAATGGCAAAGGGAGATAGGGGTAAAGAAGCCCCAGAAACCACTGTTGAGACACAACCTGCTACACTTAGTATTCTGGGGAGAGGCAAAGAGATCACAGCAAGAGTGCTCCAACAATGGAAAATCTGGTTGGCCACCACTGGATTGAGGGACCACTCATGAGGAGAGACCTGCTAGACAACTGCTAACACTAGAGATGCGTGCTGCAACAAGAAAAGTGTTGGAGGCAATTGCCCAATGTCATATCTGCAGTGGATGCGGACACTGTGGATAGGATCTTGTTCTTCCCAGTTTGACAGTATACCAAACTACAGTCATATTGTCTATTTGGATGGAGACCACACTTTGGGTAAGGTGGCCCTTATGTTTCTGCCACATGAGGAGGACTGCCCTCAGATCCAGGACACTGACGTGAGAAGTAGCATCCCAGTCTGACCAATCACTTTGAATTAGCCTCCCTTCATAATTTTCCCACCCCAGCCCCATAGAGGATGTGTCTGTGTTTACAGTAGCCACCAGAGCAGGATTTACAAATGTTTTCCCCTGCAAATCTTAGAATCCTAGAGGAGATATGAGCCACCATCTTAGATGGGACCTACAAAAATATATGATGAAAATAATCTTGGATACAGGATGAAGACATTTGTGACTCTGAGCATTTAACAGCTATTGCAAGGGTTTCATGTAGAAATTAGCAAAGTGAACTATTAAAATAGATGATGCCATGAGACCCAGTGCCATCAAGACCAGAGCTGGAGAGGAGTGGAACTGAAAATAAGAGAGTATATTTGTCACTCTCAGAGAATGTACTATTTCTTGTGGAAGAGAGATTACGGGTTGAGTAGCATCCAGTTTGCAACCTATGAATATAATGATTGATTTCTGAAGGTTGAGCAAGATCCCCAGGGAGAACCAGAGGTTAAGAAGGTAATCCTTGGCTTGAATTAGGAGCACCATCATGGGGGCAGATAGGAGCCAATCATCCAGGTACAGGAAAATCCTGAATCCTAGAAGTCATAGATGAAAAGGTACAATGGCCATGCATTTGATGATCACCCTGGGGGCTATGGTAAGACCAAATGGTAGGACCCTGAATTGATGACGATTGCCTCCAACTCATAAGTGTACAAATCTCCTCAACTCCTTTGCAATCTTGATGTGAAGGTAGGTATTGTGGTGATCTGTTGAGCACATCCACTCATTCTCCCTGACACAGGGAAGAATTGAGTGCACCATAATCATTCTGAAGCTGGTCTTTCAAACACATCTGTTTAGATGGCTTAGGTCCAAAACTGGTATGACGTCCTAAGTTTTCCTGGGAACCCAAAAGATTCTTGAATAAAATCCTGGCCCTGTCTGGGCTGGTGGGACCTCTAGGTTGGCTCTTTCTTCTAACAGACAGAGAACCTCTCTTGCAGCTTTTTTTACCTGATTGAGCAGAGGGTTTGAGTAATGGCATGGTAGGCTTGGGTGATGTGAGGGAAAATGGAATGTAGTAGCCTCTGGATATTATCCCTCTTACCCACCTTCCTGTATTACAGTCTGCCACACACAGGGACGGAGGGAGAGACGACCCCCAGCTGTCTCCAGAGTGGAGGTCCAGTCAGAGCCCTAAGGCCAAAACTATTGGATATCTCATAGTCTACTTAGAGATGAGGGACCCCCCCCAGGTAGACTCATCGGTTGTGTAGATCTTGTGGTGGGATCTCATGCGCTCAAAGAGTTCATTTTTTAAAAGTAGATTGCTTATTCATATGAGACAGGGAAACACACTCAAAACATCTTAGCACAAGAAAACAATATGAATGAAATACTGAAGGCACACTGAAAATCTTCTTAAGAAATATGTAACTGCAAAAAATCTGATAACACTGCTGTTCTTTACCTAAGTTATACACAAAAGAAAAGGTTTAGCAACAGACACATTTTCTCTTTCTTTCTATCTATCTACAAATGCGTGTTTGTGTATAACTGTAACAATGCATCCTATAACAAAATGACAGGAAATGCCCTAACAGAAGGAGCTCTCAAATAACTGAAGAAAATAAGAAGTTATGTACCTACCATAACGTTCCATGTTAGTTGTCTTCTTCTCGCCTTCTTTCTTGCTGGTTGGGTTTGGAGCCGATCCTCAGCTCCGACTCGGCCATCTTCAAAAGCTCGAGAGCTGCTCACTGGCTCGAGGCCCCCTCCTATATCCCATGATGCCTGGCGTTAGATACCCAGATCTCGTTTGGTAACCTAACTACAGACATAATAATAATAATCATGATAATACAGTAACTGTAGCAGGATACAGGAAACTACTGGAGAGACTGACAGTCAGAAGTAACAGCCAGAGAAGACTCAGCCAGTGATACTAGGATAGGGGGATGGAGGGTGGGACGCAAGAAAGAAGGCGAGAAGACAACTAACATGGAACGTTATGGTAGGTACATAACTTCTTAATGTTAAGTTGTCTATCTCGCCTTCATTCTTGCTGGTTGGGACAGCGTCCCTAGCACCTCAATCCTGGGTGGCTCATCGGAACAGACTCTTCAGAACAGTGGAACCAAAATCAGCTCTGCTTCTGGAAGCCACATCCAGCTTATAATGTGAAATGAAGGTATGTGGATTAGCCCAGGTAGCTGCCGCACAAATAGTTTCCATTGGCAGTCTAGCCTGAAAAGCCACAGAAGTAGCTAAAGCTCTGGTGGAGTGACCTTTGGGTTTAGCAGGAAGGTCTTTATTTCTCAACTGATATATAAAGGTAATAGTAGAAGACAACCACCTAGATAAGGTGACTTTTGACACCGGTATGCCTTGTTTTCCTTCAGCGGAAGACAGCAACAACTGGTCTGATTTTCTGAATTGCTTGGTTCTATGCAAGTAAAAGCGTAATTGTCTATGGATGTCCAACTGATGTAATTTCTATTCTGCCTTGTTGGAATAATTCGGAAAGAACAAGGGCAGTTCAATGGACTGATTCAAATTACAATCAGAAGTAACCTTTGGGAGAAAGGAAGGATTAGTCCGAAGAGAAACTCTATCATTGTGAAAAACTAGGTAAGGAGGACGAACACAAAGAGCCTGAAGTTCAGAAACTCTTCTGGCCAACGTAACTGCAACCAAAAGAAGGGTTTTCCAAGAAAGAAACTTCAAGGAACAAAAAGCTGCCGGTTCAAAGGGGGGCAGTATCAGGGAAGCTAAAATCAAATTCAGATCCCACAGAGGCGGGGGATCTCTGACTGGGGGCCTCAGTAGAGTGGTCCCCATTCAGAAAGGCTTTACAAAGCTTATGGGACATGATGCTTGAATCAGATAGGCCCGTAGGAAAGTTTGAAATTGCAGCTAGCTGAACTCTAATTGTGGCAGAAGAGGATCCAGTTCGAAAAAGTTCTGCTAGAAAGTCTAAAATATGGTGCACAGGGGCTGAAAAGGGATCTATATTCCTGTTCTCTGCCCAAAAGGAAAAACGTTTCCACTTACTAGCATAAGTCTTTCTAGTGGTCGACTTATGAGAGGATAAGATGATTTCACGCACCGAATGGGAGATGTTGGGAAGCCTGGCTAAAGTCGGAAGTGGAGAAACCAAGCAGTGAGCTGAAGAGATTGGTGCAGCCCGCCCGACTGATGGATCAGGAGATCTGGAATTAGGTCCAGGGCTGCTCCAGAAGGTGATGATGCAGGAAGGGGAACCAAATTTGTCGAGGCCAGTAAGGGGCAATGAGGATCATCTTGCATCCCAGTGTGGTAGCTTTCTGAATTAGTTTGGGAATCAGGGGGAATGGAGGGAATGCATAAAGAAGTCCCTGGGGCCAATTGTGAACTAGAACGTCTCTGGGGAGGTGTCCGGGAAGAGGTAGGAAAGAGAAAAAATTGTCGCACTTACTGTTGAAGGGGGTGGCAAAAAGGTCACAGCAAGGCTGACCCCATTTGCGGAAGATTCTGTCCGCCACAGTCTGATTGAGAGACCACTCGTGAGGCATGAGAATTGCTCTGCTCAGCCTGTCTGCTATAATGTTGGTCTTCCCAGGGATGTGCACTGCTATCAGAAACCGTTGGGAAGAGATTGCCCACTGCCAAAGTCTGAGTGCTTCTCGACATAAGGGATATGACTTGGTTCCGCCCTGGTTGTTGATGTACCATACCACTGACATATTGTCTGTTTGAATTGCAATGGTCCCGGTGGGAAGAGAGTTCTGAAGAGCTTGCAACGCTAAAAGCATGTCTCTCATCTCCAAGACATTGATATGCAGATGGTACTCATGAGGCTGCCAGGTGCTTTGGACTGTTCTGCCCTGATAATGCCCCCCCCCACCCGATCAGGGAGGCGTAGCTACTGGGGGAGGAAGAACGAATGGTCTGCCCTGGTGTAATGATGGAGAAACCATCCACCAAACAAGTTGGTTTCTGCATGACTGTATGATCATTATCCTGTGAGACATCAGGAGTTGCTGGAAAGACCATTGTGTGAACAGCATCCACTGAAGAATCCTCATATGAAAGCGTGCAAGGGGGACTAGTATTATAGCCGCTGCCATGAGACCCAATGTTTTTAGGACAAATCTGGCCTGAATCTTTTTGCATCCTAATAAGACCTGCACATGTCGTCGAATGGCTAACACTCTGTCTACTGGTAGAGTCGCTGACATGTCCTTTGTGTTTAAGTTTGTGCCTATAAAGGTGATAGATTGACAAGGTGACAATGCAGACTTTTCGAAATTTATTGTGATGCCTAGAGTGGAGCATGTTTGGATGGTGTAGTCTCTGGCTAGCAGCAGGTGATGCCTGGTGGTTGCAGTAAGGAGCCAGTCGTCTAAATATGGAAACACCTGGAATCCTTGCTGTCTCAAGTGAGCAGTGACTACTGCCAAACATTTGGTGAACACCCTGGGGGCTGTGGTGAGACCAAAGGGCAGTGCTCTGAACTGATAATAACTGCCTCCCAGCCAGAAGCGGAGGAATCTTCTGGAGCATATGTGCATTTTGATATGGTAGTATGCATCCTGAAGATCTATGGAGCACATCCAATTGTCCTGACCCAGAAAGGGTAAAATGGACTGTAGCGTGACCATCCGGAACTTCGTTCTTTGAACAGACCTGTTTAGTCTGCTGAGATCCAGAATGGGTCTCCAATCCCCTGTCTTTTTTGGTACCAAAAAGAACCTTGAGTAAATTCCGGATCCTTGTTGATCTGCTGGGAATGACTGGACGGCTCTTTTTCTTAGCAGTTTTGAAATTTCTTGAATTGCTTGATCCCTTAGATTGGGTGGAACATCTGGAAGGGATCTGCTGGGAAAGTAGGGAGTGTGAAAGAAGGGGATTTTGTAGCCTTCAGATATGATAGAC
Organism: Protopterus annectens; assembly: GCF_019279795.1. Taxonomy (NCBI): domain Eukaryota; kingdom Metazoa; phylum Chordata; order Ceratodontiformes; family Protopteridae; genus Protopterus; species Protopterus annectens. Next base: position 645,807,658 of record NC_056726.1, on the reverse strand, counting down.
AGTACCCATTTGTCTTTTGTTATACTTTGCCAGGCTTCTGGGTACAGCGATAATCTTCCCCCGACTGCCTCCGAAGGTGGACAGCCGGGCAGCACTTCAGGGATGCTGGAAGGGCTTGTCAGAGAAGGATTCTCTTTGGTCCTGATTTTGCGGACCCCCCCATGCCCCTAGGGCGGCATCTATTGTTGTTCCCTCCTCTGCCCCTGGAGGGGAACTCTCCACGTGTGTCAGGCACGGCTCCCTGGGATTTACGGAACCACATCTTCCCACTCTTCTGATCCTTGTGATACAGTCTTGAAGGAGTGGAAAAACGGACTCCAATGGCAGAGAGAGTCTTGCCTTCCTGCTCACACCTGGTAAGGGTATCTTTCACCTCTGGTCCAAACAGAGCAGAACCATCAAAGGGGGTGTTGGTGAAAGACGCCTTAAAGGGTTCCGCAAAGTTGCATAACCGCAACCAAGCGTGTCTCCTCAAAGTCACACCTGTGTCTGCGGCCCTACTCACTCCATCGGCTGCATAAGAGATGAGCCGCATGGAGGAGTTTACTACAGAATTTAGAGTCGCCAGCTGGAAGACCATCTTAGCCTGAGCCCCCGCAGCTGATGGATCTTGAAGGGTATCTCCTAACTCTTTAAGGAGATCCCTTTGAAGGTGGGTAAAATGGCACAAATAGTTCAGAGACCTCATGGAAAAGGTCGCTGAGGAAAACATCCACTTCCCATATCTATCCATCGTCCTAGATTCCTTATTAGGGGGATGGAAAGATGAAGAAGTTTCAGCCAACTCCCTTTTAGTGGCCGCTGCTACCACCATGGCATCAACGGGAACACCATTGGTCAGAAATTGCTTGTCCTGAGGGGCGGTGATGAATTTTGTGGGCCTACGGGGAGCTGGTTCCATTGTGTCTGGAGCTGACCATGCCTTTCGAGCCACCACCGACATCAGTGGATCGAAAGGCGGAGACACCCAGGAGGTGGAGGGTCGGGAACCAAACACATCCAGGAATACCGACTCATCCTCGGAAGGGTTAAGGGTAGTCCAGTTCCCCCTCTGCCTAAGGATTTCAAGGATGTCTGAGAAGGAGACGTCCTCAGAGGGGGATCTCGGGGACCCTTCCGACTCCTTCAAATCAGTATCTGAAGTGACAGACTCAGGGGAGTCAACATGCTTCCTCTTGCATTTTCTCTTTCGAGGGGGCTCCTCTGAATGAACATGGGAGGCCTCGGAAGAGGAAGATACACCCAATGGGGTGCCCTGGAGCGCTTGTTCCCCACGCTTGGGGTCTGGAGGAGGGGCAGAGGCAGGAGCAGGCACCATGGGGGGAGGAGCCGATGAGGCCGACCGTGAGGCTGACTCAGATGCCAGCACACTCCTCATGACCTCGAAGGCGCCCCTTCCCAATGCCATAGAAGGCTCCGGCTCCGAAGAGACCGGAATCCTTCCCGGCACCGAGAGGGACATCTCCAAAGTGGATGTAGGAGCCGAACTCACCTGCACCGAAGCTCCAAGAGGGAGAATGGGGTCGGACAAGGGTCCGATGCCACTCGCCCCCTCGGAGCTGACGAGGGAGTCCCGGCGCCCAGATCCCTCCAAGGATGGCACCATGGAAGAGATCGGAGCCGACGACGGCACCGAAAGGGGAGGTATCGGTGCTGACAGACCCACGGTTCCAGCCATAGCATGCTCCGGCTCCGAACTCAAGGGATGAGTCGAAGGAGGAACTATTGGAGAAACAGGTAAAGCCGAACCCTGGTGAGGGGGGCTGGATAGCATTTTTGCCAGGGCCTGCGATTTTAAAAGCCTGCTCACCACTCTCTCCAAATCATGGTCAGATAGTCTAGACGACCGAGAAGAGTGGGATCGATGACTCCACTCAGATTGCAATAAGGGTGACCCTGGAGCCGAGTGTATCGACTCCAATGATGGTGACCTGGAGCGTTTCCGACTCCCTGATGGTTCCGACGGAAAAGTTGGAGCTGACTGAGAGATAGGTACTTCGGCTCCAGTCGGAGCCGAAGTTGACGTAGAGATAGGTACTTCAGTTCCAGCTGGAACCGAAGTTGAAGCAGAAGCCATACCCGGCGACGGCTCCGAGCTGGGAGCAGACGGCTTCGATGGCCTAGAAGGTTTCACTGACTGAGTCTTGGCTGGTGATCCTTCAGGTTTAAGCAAACCCCTCAGGATAAGCTTATTCCTACACTCCTGCAGGACTCTTGGACTAAAGGCGTGACACACCGAGCAAGAGTCCTGCAGGTGTAGGGAGCCCAAGCAGTAGACACAAGAAGTGTGACTATCTGTCAGAGACATTTTCTGACAGCATGAGTCACACTTCTTGAATCCCAACACTTTTGTGTCTTTAGACATTCCTGTAAAGGAAAATCAAATACAAATAACAAGTAAAGTAGAGAGTAGGTAACTGAAAAAAAATACACACAATTCACACAAGTTACCACACCCTAACAGCACACACACACACACACACTATAATAATATAAGACCTACAAGCTACCACAATTTAATGAAAAAGAAAACTTTTGTCTACCTTAAAAATAAAACAATGATAAGCCTCTAACTAAAATGGCTTACTTTGAAAGGTAAAGGGGGTGGGGGAGGGAAAGGAAAAACTCTTCAAGGAGAAAACAAGTTTTGAAGGGGGGATAAACACTAACAAACTGCTATAGAATCTACTCTGAGCTATAACAATAAAAGTATACCTAACAAAGTACAAAAAAGTCCTAAATATAAGAACAAAGTGAAAATTATGACCTGAGCCAGTAAACGCAACCTCGTAGCAGAAGCGGCAAACGAGATCTAGGTATCTAGTGCCAGGCATCATGGGATATAGGAGGGGGCCTCGAGCCAGTGAGCAGCTCTCGAGCTTTTGAAGATGGCCGAGGATCGGCTCCGAACCCAACCAGCAAGAATGAAGGCGTGATAGACAACTTAACATTCAAAAACTTCAAAAATTATGAAATGCAACCTTAATGCTTACACGTCTACACATAAAAGTCCTATAATCTCCTAAATTTAGTAGCTGACAACTAGCTGTCTAAAAAATTTAGAAATTGTGAGGTGGAGCACTTAGCTGCCTAGATCAGTGTCTGTTCACAAAGGCTACAAATGAGTTCTGAGGTAACTTATGGGACGGGTGCATTATGTGAGGGCAAAAGTTTTTAGGGGAATCAAGGCTGGAGCACTGATGTTGCAGTATAGGATCCGAAAAGTGGCTCAGAGGACCCATTTGTCGGATTGGATGGACTGAATGAATAGGATTTGTTATTTATGGATACTGACAATGAGATGTACATGATTAACATGTTTTTAGTTCAGTTGGTTGTTTAGAGAAGTCAAGCTTGTATGTAACAACTAGGTATCAGATATGGAAGAGTATGAAAAAGAAAATTAAGGAGTTTCTATTGCAATGGGAAAAACTAATACAGAAAAAACAACAGGGTGATTTGATACTTCCAGATATGGAGGCATACTATAAGGCCTCACATCTTAGATTAATATACTTAGTTCAGAACATGAAATATATGTCCAGAAGTAAGTTCATGATAGGCACAATGCCCATTGAGGAAACAGCAGGATCACACTTGGCATTTTGGCAGCTCTAAGATAGGAATATAAAATGCATTATGTACAGACTTACATACATAAACACATTAAGCAAGTGTTTATGTTAAATGCAGTTGGACCTTGGAAAGAGAACAATACTAGTATGTTAAACTATATATAGTAATAAGAAAGACAGAAGAAAATGTAATGACTATTTGGAGTAGAAAGAACATAGATTTTGGCAGCAGTTGATAAATGGATGTGAGATAATAAAATGAAATGAAGCTACACATTTTTGGGGACTACTGAACTCAGAGCTACTTGCATATACAGATCTGATGTTAGAGCTCACATAAGATACACAGGGATTAGGCAGTAATTTTGTTAAACCATGAACAGTGGATTTTATAACTGAAGCCAAAACAGAAATATTAGACTGGTAAAGTGTAACAAATATAGCATATAAGGCAGTATTAGACTTCAGAATACAACACAGTATTAAGGTACAAATAGCATGGAGTGAACAGTTAAATAAAGATATTACTAATGATCAGTGGAGGTACACACATCTTAATCCTAGGTATGCAGCAATATAGAGAAAATTTAGAAGTGCATGAAAATGTCTCCACAAACACTCCTATATCCTTGCAGCACTTCCTGCAGACAAAGACATATGTTGGAAATGTGATAACTCAGAAAGAGGTTCTTGGAAGAATGTATACAAAAAAAAAATCTGAATAACAAGTTAAGTCTTCTACCTTGGCATAGACTTTAAACTCATTATAGAGATATTTCTGAAGAACTGATGTAATATACCATGTGTTGAAAAGGTGAAAGCATCTCTAAATTTAGTGTTGAAAGTGGATAAGAAAACTATAATCAGAAAATGGAAAACCAAACACAAACCATCAATAAGAGAGGTGAAAAGAATATTACAGAGATTTAAAACATGGAACTGAAAACTACTAGAGATCAGAAAACAGAACTCAGAACTCAATAGTAAAAATGGGCTGTATGAGACTGTGTATTGGAAACTGAACTTGAAGATGACATTGATACAGAACAAACTAAGACGTACACATGTTGAATAACAAAAGATTGCAACACCAGGTTAGAAATCACCAGTCTAGTTGCTATGATTTATAATATAGTGAATACAATATAGTCACTCGCTAATTTCTGATCTCAGTAGTAAACAGTTAATTTGTGTGTTTGACATTTTTTATTTAAGGAGTAATGTTAAATCAAACTTGAGATTAAGGTTAGGTAGCATAGTTGACTATGAAATTTGGAGTTACATACCTAAAAATGACAAACTAATGCAAGTTGAATATAAGCAATGGTCGTCTTAACTTTGGGCTAGTTTACCAGAATTGTCTCAACATGCAAGTATAAAATGGATATTTCAACACTTAGTTACAAAATAACAAGCATGTCATGCATGGTGATTGCACAGTATGTAAAAATTAAAATGCAGTAATAAAGTATTTACACTCCTTAAAACTGAAACAATGGATGCACACAAGTCAGGTCTGTGGTAGGGAAGATGTTTAACTAGTTGCTTTGAAGTAATATCTGAACCACACAAAAGATTAATTGGGCCATATCATCTTTACTTGCCATTTTATGCACCTCAGATGTGCAGTATTTTTTTCCATTAACCAGCCTCTTCCTCCTGTGTACCTCAATATATGCTACGTCTATAAGTGCCTGTCCTACCTTACAGTAAATGCCTCTCATGCATGTTTGATGTTCCCCCTTCACCTTCAGACATCCCTATGTTCACATGCCTTGAAATATCTACCATTCTCTATTTGACAGTGTAGCCACTAACATCCATGGTAAATGCCACTTCAAATTTTCCATCTCCCTCTCTGATATAAATGCCCTATATACTTCTTTTTAACCTCCATACAGTAATTAGAATTCCCTGAGTATGTCCTTTCTTCTCTGTGATAATTGAAGTAGTACATACTGAACTTTCCCAACATTTACAATGTGTTCTAAAGATCCATCATATAAAATAAAACCCTTTGACAGACATTTTACCATAATGATAACTTTGGGAAGTGTAGCCACTAAAAACAGCCAAAGCACTTCCATACTCAGGTAGCCCACTAGGTGCAAAGGTTCCTTTCCAGGGGTGATCTCTGAGTAATGTTTTGTTAAGTGACATGCTCAGAGTCACACAGCTTGCAATGGAAACTGAAGGAAAGGATTACAGACTGAAGCTTAAATACTAGCTCATAGCCAGCTCTAAAGCTACATGCCAAACCAGTAATTCTTAACTATTCTAGAAACAGCCATAAAACCATCTTCAGTCTTCTGCTATGGATAGATAGCCTGATCTGCGGTATATTCTATTTTCATGTCCTACCACCTAACGATCCTTTTTTTTTTGGGTGGGGGGGTTGCCCATTGTGCCTGATGACTAACCATCAAACCTTCCCCCAGCTGAATGGTCTACTCATTTTCCATATACCTTGTGTAATTATCTGCTTTAAAGTGAAATCAGGAAAATATAAGCCATCCCAAAAACACCACACTGTTACTAAGATGTGTATATTACAGATACAGTAGAAAATCTATGTGGATCCAGGAGTACTGCCTTGTTATGTATTGCTCAAAGTCACACAGCAGGCAAACGGAAGTGGAATAAACCCTGGATCCATGACGACAGGAATCAGATCTCAGAACAGTTCAGAGCCTTAATTCCCTGTGCGTACTGCTACATTATAATGGGTACAGGAAAATAATAAGGCAGTTCAGATTTAAACAAGAAATTTGGGCAAGGAACTAGTAGAAAGGCTGCATACATAAATTAAACTAAAAGTAAACAAAGTTCAGTATGCAAGCTGCATACACAAATTAAAATGGATAATAACCTAAAAGTCAATAGAGGTCTGTATGCAAATTAAGTGTCAAGGTGCCAACAAAAAAAATTATGTGAGTAATACACTCACTGAACAGACATTCTGGATGATGCAATGCTGCTGAATTTGCAGACACTTCTGTGTGCAGAAAGAAAGATGTTTCTCAAGTGGTGGTATAACAGCTAGGCTCTCAACAGTGGTGGCATGTGGCTGCCAGACTGCAAGGCCTGGCACATTTTTTCTGGCTTTCTTAAGGATTTATTTTTATTTTTTTTTCCTCTCTCTCTCAGTTTGGATATACATCTTAATAATGACAGTGACTGGATAGTATACTGTGTTTCATCATTTGTTTCCTTAATGATGTAGTGGAAGGAAGAAGGGAGGACGAAGAATGGTCATAAGAGACAGGTGTTCACAGTCTGTGTTTTTAGTTCTGGTTGCAATGGTTGTGCAAGCAGGTTGTAGGAGTATGAGAAAAGGCTGTAATCAGGCTTGTAAACAATGGAGACGTTTGTATATTGATTCACTTTTCCAGCATTGTGTTCACTAAACTATGAGACTTACGTGTTTCAGACTGATTTTGAATGGCTAAACCCATGTTGCTGACTTTGTGATATTTACTGAGTGCATTTTCTGGTGGCCAGTTTTGACACTTAGGTAACATTCTTTTGCAGTCTCTGTTTTGTCTGCCAAAATTCACTGGTTTGGTAAAATGGAAATCTTTCACTTATGTACATTATTTCTGTTTTAAAATGATGGGCCCTCGCTTTACTGCTGCCTTTGGAATCTAAAGCTTGTAAAATAGTACTTATTTTTTATGTTATGTTTATTAGTGGCTGTACAGCATCAGTTGCTGTTTTAACTTTGTTATTATTTAGTTTAACAGTGTTAAATTACCTGTCACAGTTTTAAACATTGTTGCGGTTTCTTCAGTAACAATGTTTTGTCAGCTAAAGAGAACTGTCTTAACAAATTATTGCATATTTCTTATGTTATTATTTGGATGTTATTCATCATTTTCATTGTCTGAGTTGATTATACGTACAGTGCTTATGAAGTAACACTATCATGAACTTGAACTCATGTCTAAACAGACCTGATTAGAATTCATGTTAGCACCACTCCCAGTCACAAAGGTCATTACTGCTGTCTCAAAAATTGCCAAACAATTAGAAACCTGTGGACTACACTAACAGAAAGGAATACATTTAGGTACTTTACATCTTTAGACATTTAGAAAGATTAAGTGATCTAGCGACCCACCATTTTCATAGTGCAGATGTAGAGGACAATTTAAGATAATCTAATAAATTAAAGTTTTATTGATTTTTTTAATTCTAACATTATAAACTTTTAGAATGCTGACCTCTAGTGTCTTTCTCTACTTCTGTTACAACCATATACGTAAAACGCTCATCTGCAAGAAGGCAGAAAAAACAGAAAATTCATAACATGGTGTATAAAAGTTGCCTAATGTACAAGTGGAAAATCCAGCCATGATTGGATACATTTGATACAGTTCTGTCAAAGGAAACAGGTTAAGCAGATGGATTATATATAAGCATTTGGGCTTCAGGCCAGTTATTCTACATTAAGAAGGTTTGTGGTCTGCACTCTTGTGGGAGTAGATCCTGGATTCTGCCCTTCTGAGCTGTGAATTTCTGGTCACAGGCTTATTGTGCCTGCTTATTGGAATTGTTTCTTTCTGAAATTGGTGCGCCTTGTTGCTGTAGCATAGGTCAGATTCGGGCCTGCTGAATTTAGCTTTGTTTGTATAACTTGAGCACTGATGCAGGCCATCTTTTTTTGGAGAAGGTTCCCCTGCACCCTTGTGGCAGGAGTGTGCAGTTAGAACTTGTCTGATTGAAGACTGATGGAAGAGGGATCAGTTTTGAGCTTTTTTCTGGTTAATTGGGTAACTAGTTAAATCAGTTTGTTAGTTTTCTATTGTTTATATATATAAAATTGTACTTTATTCATCTTCTTTTACTGTACTTGTGTTTCTTCCTACTTTATTATACTAGGGGCATTGACTACAACTCTGATCTTAGATATATAACAATAAGTATCCTTTTCTGTGCATTTAAAGTGTTTTTTTATTGTATCTGTTTTATTTTCTGAAAAAAATATATATACTTGTTTCCTGCCTTTCTAAGCTAGTACAGTCCAGTTTTCAGGTTAGTGCTGAATTCAGAGCTGTGTTACAAGTCTCTGTGTTTGCCCATACCTTACTTAAATAGAAGAAAGTTTCTCTGTTCACATGTGAGAGGGGAGCTTTGAGCAGCCTATCTGTCCCTGGAGGAGTGGTATCAGCCCAGAAATTAGTAGTTTATTAGCCATTTTGGGCTAATTTCTCTCTCTTTCATTTCCCTGCTATAAAAACTGCATTTGCCTGGTTTTGCGCACCGGGCAGCGCCGGTTAGCTAGGGTATAACTATTCCCGGCTCCATAAAATCTCCTCTTCAATTTTTCCCTTGGAACTAGACAAACTTTCAACTTAAGCACTCAAACCATTCATTTCTCAGCCTGGCACTTGCTCAAAACTCATAGCAAGCACTTATAAACCCTAGCACTAGACCCTCTATACTGTACAGAAGGACAAGGCTCTCTATTCGACCTTAAAAGCCAATCAGTAAAACAGTTCACTGTACCTATCCAGGCATGTCCAAAGGGCAGTTTCAGGTGTACTCTCCAGTCCAACTGGTGAATCTGGGCATTTTGAGGCATTGTTACAACTGCCTCATGTACACAGACAACCCTCTCCTCCTACCACCAAATACTAATACATGTGAGAGATGCAATTACACAGCCAAACTGGAGGCTAAGCTCTCTCAACCCAAGACTGGATCAGACAGTCAAGAGTAGAAGGGAAATGCCAGCATCACACCACAAGTCTCACATAGACCCATTAAACCAGCACCGGCAAAACACACACATAAATACATGAAAACATACCCGGAGGCTCTAAATAAAAATCTGCAACAGACACCTACAAAGCAGACATCCAAGCAACTTCCACCCCCCCCTCAACACAAACCATGAAACACATACTTCAAAAAAACAGTGTGCCATGCAATCACAGCCCTTAAGGCAAAATAACATACCCAACACACTAGTAATAGGTGACTCTATAGTCAGGCACACTGATGTCCCACTCACTAGGCTGAACAAGGAGAAGGTTACTGTTAGCTGCCTGTCGGGTGCCAAGATCCACCACATAACACAAGCACTCAGGTCACTCTAGAGCAAGTACAAATACGACTCTGTCATTGTCCATGTTGGTGTGAATGACCTGAGTCGTACCTCCCTGGACTACATGAAAAGAGACATGGAAGAGCTCTCTGATCATGTAGCTCAAGCCAGTATTACACTGACCCTGAGTAGCATCCTGCCATCACCAAGAATGACACCACGGTATAAAGAAAAAATTATCAATTTCAACAATTGGCTAAGTTTATGGTGTCATTCAAAGGGGGCCCAGTGTCTGTCCACCTTGGATGACATGCTCGACAAGCCACGTTGCTTCACTAGAGACGGCTTGCACCTGCCACCCTTTGCTTTCGAATACTGGCCAAGGCTCTTGCCACACCCCCACAGTGCCTTTTTTAGGCAAGGCTCAAAAGACAAACTCACCGCCGTAAGTAGCACAAGTAACAAAAAACTAAGGGTAATGCTACTCAATGCCAGAAGTCTAAACCTCAAAATGCACGCACTCGAGGCACTCCTCAGTATGGAGAAAATCGATATATGTGCAGTAACAAAACCTGGTTTAAGGCTCCAGAGAGCACCCCAACACTACCAGGCTACAACTCATACCATACATTTCAGTCACAGAATCCAGACCGAAACACAAAAGGCGAGGGCATATCCATATTCATCAAGGATACCCACACTTCCAGGTTAGTGGCACAGCACGATGCTTCAGAGATCATCCACGTGCAACTAACAATGGGCAAAACTGCAATTCAAATTGTAGCTTGCTACAGATCACCCACCATGTCCCAGGACCCCCATTTGCATTTCCGGAAACACTGGAAAGCATAAAGGTCCTACCAAACACCCTAATATTGGGTGATTTCAATTACCCAAACATTAACTGGGAGAACTACTCAAGTACTAACTCCCTTTCCCAACATTTCCTAGAACTTATACACTCAAATGCCTTGGATCAACTGGTCAACACTCGCACCAGAGGTGACAGCATATTGGACCTGGTCATCACCAACATGGGCGACCAGTGTTCCACACAGGAGGTCAACCCCTCGCTGGTTAAATCTGACCATACACAAATCACTCTGGATATCCACATTCCACCACCACCCCCGGTCAAGGAAACCACCGTGAAAAACTTTTCAAAAGCAAACTTCACGTTACTTAAGACCAAGGTGGAAAGTTTCAAAGCCCCCAGGATAAAGGATAATGCTCTCCAAGATGCGAAATCCTTTACTAATGCATTCTACGGGCACCTACAAGAATGCATGGATCGTGCTATCCCAAGCAAAACCAAGATTCACTCCTCCAAGAAAAGGAAACCAGACTGGTGGACCCCTGCCATAAACAAGCTATACAACAGAAGGAGGAAACAAGTACAGAAAAGAGCAAAATCCCAAGAAGGGAAGACATCCCTATCAGTATCAGCAAGAAACTATGATCCCTCATAAAATCATCCAAGGCTAGCTTCGAAAGAAAAATTGCCAAGGACTCTAAAGATAACCACAAGGCATTCTTTAGCTATGTCAAGAATCTAAGTGGCAATGCTCAGATCTGTTCAGAGATAGTGCAGAATGGCACAAAGTACACTGAACCGACCAATATCACCAACATCCTGGCAGACAGGTTCAGTGCAAACTTCACCCCCTTCTCATCCCCAAAAGGGCCCATAACCATACCAGAAGAATGTAGAGCCCCTGAAATCACAGACACCCAGGTTAAAACAGCCCTCTCAGAAGCCAAAAACACAGTATCAATGGGACTGGATGGTGTCCCAGGCTGTGTCCTACATGAGCTCAAAGACGAACTAACCCTTCACCTAAACACACTGTTCAAACTCTGCCTCTCCACAGGCTACATACCCATAGAGTGGCACACAGCAACAATTATTCTGCTCCACAAAGGTGGGGCCACAACAGACCCCGTGAACTATCGCCCTATAAGTCTGACTAGCTTGGTCTGCAAGGCTATGGAGTGCATCATCATGGAACTCATTAACAGAGACATTGGGAACCTCCAAACACTGGACCCCACCCATTTCGTCTTTGTTAAGGGCAGATCATGCCTCCTAAGCTTGGTGGACTTCTTTGAGACCGTTACCAAGGCTATAGACGAGGGAAAGGTGGTACACACAGCCTACCTAGACCTCGCTAAGGCCTTTGACACCATTCCCCATTCTGGTATTGTAGACAAGCTCACCAGCCTGAACATAAATCCCTATGTTACAAGATGGGTTGCCAACTGGCTCACGGACAGAACCCACATGGTGAGAGTTGTGGGAGCTAGGTCCAACTCTAAACCAGTTATAAGTGGCATTCCCCAGGGCTCAATCCTAGGACCCCTCCTATTGGGCATATACTTCTCAGAGGTACAGGCAAGCACAGGAGGACAATGGCTGACCAGATTCACAGACGACTACAAAATAGGGGCTATAATTGACTCTCTGGTTGACACAGACATCCTCCAAAAGGGTCTCACTGAGACGGATACCTGGTGTCAAAATCATGGCTTCAAACTATATGCCAAAAAGTACAGTCATCACCTTTGGAAAAAACAAAGTAGCCACAAACTACCACATAGGTGGTAGTCCCCAAAATACGGAAAATGTAATAAGGGATCTGGGGAACCAAGTATATAGTAATCTCTCCTTTGATAATCACATTGCTAAAGTGGTTAGAAAATCCTTCTATGTGGCCCACCTAATCACAAAAGGGTTCACATCCAGATCAAAAGAGATAATTGTGTACCTGTACTCATCACACCCATCATAGAGTACAACTTCCCATTTGGGATGTACCTTACAAGAGACCTGCAACAACTGGAAAGACCACCGATGTATCTCACCAAGAGGATCACTGGCCTCAAACAGATGTCCTATGCA